>NW_006383013.1:3830644-3844950 GCF_000327345.1 Myotis davidii | reverse complement strand
CCCAAGAATGGTTAGCAAAAATATCATTTTCTCGCTACATGACAATATTTCTACATTCAAATCAAAAGATGAAGGCATTTAATGGAGGAAGGGAGAAATTTATTTTTTTAACAAGTAATCACAGGGTAAGTCACCTGCAAAGCAGTCGAGCCCATAGGTTGTATTACATCACTGGCCTCAGAAGGGATTGGTGTTGGGGGGACAGATTTTTTTCCCCTTGTCATCAGGAAAATGTTTCTAAAGCAGTTAAGTTTTGTGGTTAAAAAAAAAAAAAAAAAAAAAAAAAAAAAAAACAGAGAGGAAAAGAGCTGAAACTCTGGGCACAGCACAATGCCTTGAAAAAAAAGACATCGAACCAGCCTCTAAGGTCACTGAGAGCTTGCAAAACCCACAGTGCTTACACAGAGTGGAAGTTTTTAGGCAAGCCTGCTACTAAATCATTAATATAAACAAATGGAAGGCAGAAGAGGAAGGTTCCCTTGTCACGGATCCAAATAGGAGCGCACACGCGCACACACACACACTCACTCACACACACTCTCACACTCCCTAACACACACTCCCTTTTCACCTTCTCTGAGGATGCCCACCTTCACCACAAGACAGTGGGAGTCCAACTTGAACCTTCAGACTCAAGCACCACCTCCTTCCACTCCCTCCACCACCACCCTTGCAAAAAAGGGTTGCAAGGGACAACTGAACCACCCCCAAAACCACACTTAAACACACTCACACACACGTATATACCTCAATTCCTCAGCTCGGGAAATCCCTGTCTCAATTCAATTTTGTCTTCTTGAGATCCTCAGAATGTCCCTTCTTCTCTTCCTCATTTGAATCAGCCCCTTCCCCAGAAATTATGATAATAATGATAAGGGGGAAAGTGGCTACAACATGTTGAAAAAAGTATCTGCCCAAAATGAAGTGATGGGCACGTGTCCTTTTAGACTAACCATCCAAGGAAATAGGAGAAAGACTTTTTTTAAAAGATTTTTTAAAAATCTCAAACATTCTCTGACTTTTTGCACATCTAGAGCAAAAGGACTCAACTTCCAGGAGAAACTGAAGGGGCGAGGGGGGGGGGGCAGTTAAAAAGCCAATCCCATGGTCAGCCGAGCTCTCCAATCCAACATTCAGGGGGGTGGAAATCTAGGTTGGTTGCTCCCAACTGAAAACTTCTACCCTCTCTGGAGCTACCGCCTCCGGAAGGGAGAAGCACCTTGAGTTCTTTCACAGCCCGCCTGCCTTTGCCCCCAAATCTTACCTTTCCCGTCGAACAGAAGATTTGGGATCTGTTTGTTTGATGTTTAATCAACTGAGTTTGCTGGGTCTGTTTCCTCTTTGGGAAGGTTCAAATTCCAGAATCTTTCTCTCTTTTTTTCTCTCCCTCTGAGAGGGAGTGACAGGGAAGAAGGGAGGAGGGTGTTGGAGGTGCGAAAAGCGGGTCCCTGGTGGTTCGAGATGCTGGCAGCTTCACGAGGGGAGTATACGCTGGCCTCTGCTGCTCAGTGAGTTGCATGCAAGAGGAGATGTGTAGGGCTGAGCTCTGAGCCTGAGACTGCCGGAGGAGCCCAGGAATTTCACGCACTCCAGAGCCGGCCCCTCCCTCTCCCACACAGACCCAGGCATTTAAAGAGACAGCCAGGCTGCCTGGCTCAGGGCTTCACCTCCTCCCTGACTGTTTTGCAAACAGCTGAGAAGATACCATCAGAGAGGGGCCCTCTGTAGCACCCTAAGACTAAGGGGGACGGTGTCAGGAGCTCAGCTCTCTCCTTGCCCCAGCTTGAGGAAGGTTCTTGGCTAGAACTGGAGCAGGAATTAAAATAAAGAAAATCCTCATTTACAACATGAGTAGACTAAGCCACTTCTCACTACTAAAGATGCACGTGTCTCATCACAGTCTGGGGGAGTGCAGAGGCCCCTGACCTAGAAGTGTGCCTCAGCTTCCCTAAGTAGTCATTCCTCCTTGCAAAATCAGGGAAATTCTTGTGCATCTGGTGGAGGTCAGGGCTGTAACTAGGGCACAAATCCATTCCTTGCACAAGCACTTAGGATGGCTGTTAGGACGAGGCACAGTGCATGGGATGAGGGCTGGGGACATAAAAATGAAGGTGATAAATGGGGCTTCCCATCCAAGGGCTCCTAGTTGAGAAGACAGAGGCATAGCCCACCCTACCTCCAGGGAAGCTGTAAGCTAAGAGAGACAGAGTCAGAGATCAAGTTCTGTGACAGACCAGGCAAATGGCTCCCTTCTGTGGCTTGCACCCTGAGCTCAGGACCTAGGTAATTCCAACACACCTCCAAACTCTTCAAAATCCACCTCCAGTTTTGCTTAACTAGTCTGTGCCTGTGGAAACATTTCCCCAGTCAAGCCTAAACAAGAGATGACAGTCGGTGGCACCACACACAACGTTTTATTCAGCATCAGGCCCTAGAGCCTCACAGTGGGAGAACAGCCCCATCCCCCTTTCTTATCCTACCTCCCCTTAGAATAGCCATGGACAGCTGTTGGGCACGTGGCACATGCCAGCACGTGGGTCATCTCATTCAGTCCAGTGAAGCCAGTGCTATTTGACAGTTGTCCATCTTACAGAGGAGGAAACACTTTGGAGAGGCTCCCCAAGATCACACACCTGGAAGTAACCAAGAATGAATTTGAACTCAGGTCTGCCTCCAGAGCCTGCCTACTCAACCACAGTGCTATCATGCCTCCCTTCCCTTGGGAGTAGTTCTTACATTTCTGCCTTTTATTGGACATTCTTCCAGCCAAGCCAGCATTGCCCAACCCAGCAAATTTGATAGCACAGGTACTGGGCATTGTGCTCACAGGAAACAAAATGAGTAAGTCAAGATACCCTCCCCCAAGGTAGCCACTATGCTTTGGAGGAAGACAGAGGTATATCCCTAAAATGCAAGGGGAAAATAACAAGGAAGCTTGTGGGATTGCCAGGATTGATTTGGAGATGGGAGCTATCAAGGCAAGCTTGATGATACAGTGGCGCATGGGCTGGGCTTGGATAGATATGTGCAATTCTGGCATTCCCAGACTACTTCGCAGTCTGTTTTACCTTTACCTTTCAGTTCATAACCTAATTTTCTTATCTGGGTCCCTTATCTTCAACACCTCCATGGTACTCATCACATATTATGAACACAAACAAACATGCCTGACAATTTCATGCATGACACCTGCTTATGTTAGACCTGCCAAAAACTGCCACCTGATTGTATAGGTCCTCCTTGCCTGGCGTTTTATGAAGCCCATACACCTTATTTGTTCTCAGCATGTGGAGAAGTTCATAGGATCAAGGGCATGGAGTTGGGCAAGCTGTCTGCAGCTCCTGGGGAAAGAGCCATGCAAAGGAACCACCATGATCGAGCAGGACATTGAGAACAACCAGGGCAGCTGAAGACTCACCTTTGAGAACTGCAGTAAGGGACCTAGGAGACATGAGGGCATCAATCCAAAGGAAGAGCCTGAAGACTCACTGCCCTACAGGTAGGTATCAGCCCCCATAGAACTCCTCTGGCAAACTCCCAGACCTGGAAGGACACCCTCTGGAGAAGTTCCTCACACATCTGCAGTCAACCTAGAGGTCAGCACACATATCTGGATTCCAACCGCAACTTGGCCACCTAAATTCCATGTGATTTGAAGAGTTTTCTTTTCCCTCTCTTAAGTCTCACCATCATCACCTAAAAAATGGAGATAATAATACCTGGACTAACTCCCAGGATTGTTGGGAGAATGAAGTAGTAAAATACACGCAGAACACCTGCCCCACAGAAATGCTTAACTAACATCCACTGCCACTGCCCAAAGGCCTGCCTTTGCCCCTGCACGGGATTATTAATTTTGGACTGCCCCCTATAGTTAGCATTCCCTTATTTCATCATTTCTGGCTTAATATTTTAGCTTACCCAGGTATCACCACAATTACTATCATTCACTTGTTTTTAGCCCTTTTGCTTCCCAATCTACTCTACCTTCTGTATTTTGAATATACTGGTATTATCATTTCATTCCATTTAGTGTAGATGTGGTCTTCTTAAGTGTTAGTTATCTTGAAATTACTTCAGTGTATCCTTTTAGTCTGCCTTTTATCATGAAATCTCTGGTCTCACTTTACTCATTCCTCCATAGCAATTTAGCTAACTACCATTCTGCTCACTCCCAGTGATCCAGTGTTCCCCTAGACAGCTCCAGATAGCTGAGGATGGATATGTACAAAGTAGCAGAGAGAGCCAACTTCAAAGACAATAAGGCAGATCTTCTTATGTGATGAAACCAGAAGTACAAAGCAATAGCAGGTGTTTGCCCAAAAGGCAGTGCCAGGTCAGCCATGACATTGATTTTTTTTAAGGGAAGACTCAATGGGACAACTGAAACCTCCGGGAATGGACTTCCAGTGCTCACCTCTGTGTCCTGGGCTGAGGGGGCCATGATCTGAGACCATTAAGATAGAAGCTTCCCTTGTGGGCCCACCTTCCTTCCCTGGGCTGTGCGGCTTTTGACTTCACTCAGTTCATGGGGAGAACAAAAGCGGGACAGGTCTGTTTCAGTTTATCTCAAATGGACCACACCAGCACTTTCAGGATGAAGCAAGGAGCAGTTTCATTCCCACTCCAAAGGATAAATTGTCCATGACATTCCAGGAACATAATTAAGTTAATATAATGATGATAATGACAACACATCACCCTGTTGGCCCCTACTTGTCAGCATCATGGTTAAGATCACAAGGCGGCCGAAACCGGTTTGGCTCAGTGGATAGAGCGTCGCCTGCAGACTGAAGGGTCCCAGGTTCGATTCCGGTCAAGGGCATGTACCTGGGTTGCGGGCACATCCCCAGTAGGAGATGTGCAGGAGGCAGCTGATCGATGTTTCTCTCTCATCGATGTTTCTAACTCTCTATCTCTCTCCCTTCCTCTCTGTAAAAAATCAATAAAATATATTTTTTTATAAAAAAAAAGATCACAAGGCTCTGCCAAGAGGACATTGGGGCTCAAATCTCAGCTCTACCACTTGCTGGCCATTAGAGCTTGGCCAAGTTACTAACATTTCAAGCCTCAGTTTTCTCATCTGTAAAATGGAAATGATACCATCTTCAAACATATCCTGTGATGATCAGATTAGAAATATCTATAAAAATAAATGGAAAGTTTACAATAAAGAGAATTGGTAATTATTATCAGAGTAAATTTAAAATATTTAATATCTGAAATGGTATGGGCAGTAATAAATCAGACCAGAAGCTGGCCATAAGCCACTGGTGTTATTACCCCCTTCCAGGTACTGAGGTAAGCACTTGGCATGCACTAATGCTTAACTCATTTAATCTTCACAGCAAGTTGACTGTATTGTTTTATTTATTGAAATATGTTAAATTGCATATCTATAAACATGACTATACCTATAAAATCAGGGTTATAGGTAAACACCCCTAACATACACATTCTTGTTGCTCTAATGACTCTTGAATGTGAATTTCAAGGGTTGCTTTAGCTGGGAGTTTTTTTAACGTCATTGTAGAGGTTCATTCCTTTAGTTACTGATTCTTTCAATAATCTTTGGAAGATAATGATAATGGTGAATGGCCTCAGTTTCTTCATCCATTAAATAGGTGTACATACTGTTCTTCCTTTCTGAGTTCTACCCCAAACAACCCTGAGAATATCAAAGGTTTCTCAGGCCAAGACCAAGTCACTAGAGACAAGGTCTCAGGTCCCCACATGCCTTACTCTTGAGCACATTTCAAATTCAGCCTCAAATGCTATTGGCTTGAAGCAATTTACCCAAACTCCTCTTGCAAATATCTCTTCTGCTCTTCTCTCCTCTCCTCCCCCAAAGCTCTGCTGCATGGCTGGCACTGTCAAAAAAAAAAAAGCTGGAATTTATTTAACTTTCCATCACCTACATGATGATGTTTCCAGTGTTATTAATAAGTGACTGCTTATTAATTAGTATTATTAGATATGCACCATGCTGTGCAGATAGCACCACAGAGGGGCCTGGCATCTTCAAGGAGAGGACCTGTACAAAAAGAGTTGTCCCTGCAGCCAGTGAAAGGACACAGGGAGCCAACAGCAGCTCTCCCCAAATTCTGAACACCAGGCACCTGATCAGGAGAACCGTGGTGCAGGATAAAAGCAGAACAAATGAATGTAAGATCTGCAGGCACGTGAGGACATAAGTCCAAAGGGAAGCCTGAACTTTCCTACCTTGATTTGGTTAGCTCCCAAGGAAGGTTTCTAGCTCCCAGCACCCATTCCAGCAGGGTATCGGTCACCCTCAAGAGGATATAAGAAAGGCTAGCTCCTAGGAATGCTAAAAGTCTCCAACTTTCATCAGCAATGGGGAGCTCTCTACCCTCACTTTCCTTTCCTACCTATTTCATTGAAATAAGAAGCCTCCCAGCAGGCTTCCTGAATTCGGCAGCCTCTTGCCAGCTGAGAGGAACCAACCCTCAGGGCAGGACTCCGGTCTCCAGCCTCAGAAGATCCAGGCTAGGGATGTGGAAAGGTTCCCTGCACCTGCATCATTCTCCCCGAGCACCCAGGAGCAAGCAACTTACACTAATAATGACAAAATATGTCACCAAAAAACTTTACCAGAAACAAATCTGAGAAGGAAACTATCTCCTCCCACTCTGATCATTTTCAGAGCAATTTAAAATTTCCTGCTTGGGGATCAAATCTTAACATGGTCCAGGTATATTTGGAGTGTTTAATGGGTTTGAATGTTTGAGTGGCAGGGAGTTGCCTATTAATGCTTGATGGCTGCTTTCCAAAAAAAAAATCGTCATTTTCTCCATTTATGATGGAGGTTCTTATGTGTTTTAAATTTCATTCCTCCCACCCAGATAGGTAAAGGCAGACTGGGCTGGCAGAGCCCCTCTTTGATTGAATGCCAAAGGGGCAGGGCCTACCTCTCTGGGGAGGAGCATACATAGTATATGTGGCAAAGGCCCCCAAGTCCAAGTCCAAATGCAGGTGCTGGAACCCAACTCTATCACGTACAAACTTCAGCACCTTGGGTGAGTTGTTTGACCATCCTGCACCTTGGTTTCCCCTTCTATGCAATGGGCCCATGATAGGGCCTGCCTCATAGGGTTGCTGTATGGCTTAAATGAGTTAATATCTTTTTAAGTACTCAAACAGTGCTTCTCACAGTGTAAAGGCTATACAAGTGTTTTCTGAGTTTAAAAAAAAAAGCTTCCCATGGGTACTACTCCCAGGAGGCCCTTAATAAAGAGCTTCCAGATAATGGCAATGGCAATGTGCTAGCTTTGGAATGTCACAGGATCTAAGCCAGGAAAGGTGTCAACTCAGCTTGTAGAGGTTCAACCAGGCTCATTTCTGATGCCTGGTACACTATGCCCCTCCCTAGCCCCACATTGGCTCTCTCCCTATGCTAGACAACCCTCAGAGCATCCCCACCCCTTCACGCTGTACAGTCAGCTCAGCCTCAGCACACACAGGAAAGGCAACGCCAGCAGCGATGATCGTGGAGTCCAAACCACGCCCTATCTCCTTCCTCATCCCCAGCAACCATTCTCTCTGACCCACGCACTAGAACTATTTTTAAATGATATACTTTTGCCCAGTTGTGGGGGAATAAAAAGAAACACCCTCCCCAGGATTCACGCAGAAGATGGAATGATTGCCAAATGCTAACAGCTTTCTGAACAGGACGCAGTTAAAAATATGTCTGAAATGGTTTTAACTCAAACTCAGAAAATAGCTTAACTGACTGGGGAGCCATAGGCAATGGGGGTAGGGAAGCGGAAGAGGGATTCCCTTGGAGGGGCCTATGGCAAGTCTGGTTACAGGGACACAGGATTATAAGTATTATTAGATATGCACCATGCATATGTGGTTTATTTTCCCACATGAACACCTTTCAAAGACACAGACCACATCTCCAGGGAAAGCTGGTTGCTGCTCCATACAAAGAGATGCTCCTGATAAGGGCCACCTGTGTGGCTCCTGGACCCTCACTACTTTGTGGCCACAGCAGCACCAGCATGACTTGTGAGCATGTTAGCAATGCAGACTCTCAGCTCCACTCCCACCCCCGCCCCCCACCACAGCAGACACCCTGAATCAGAATCTGCACTTCAACAAGATGCCCAGGTGATTCAAAGTCAAATTCAAATTCAAATGTCATAGCTACTATTCTAGACTCAATCATGACACCTCAACCCTAAAAAGGATTGGACTCAGAGTAGTTCTCCCCATTTGACATATGATGAAAATGAGACCCAAGGAGGCACTCATCTAAGGTCACCAGCTGGGTCAGTCTAACAGAATCATCCAGAATCCTACCTCTCCTAGGACATTAGGCCCCAATTCAGGCTTCATGGTCAGACCTAGCAAAGACAAGAGAGAATTTGTCATGCCTTCTTTCAAGGGGCAAAGATTTGCCACATATGTCAATCACTTAAAGCAATGTTTCTCAAAGTAGGTTTCGTGGGTCACTATTCCTACCAGATACTCCGTGGAAAAGACCCTGTTGTCAAATATATGTAGAAAATCCATAATGCATATTAATATATTTAAGTCTCTGAGAAGTCCTGCATTAAAGAAATATGCTTAACACTATTTCAAATTTTTCCAGTTATTTTACCACAAAACTTTTTCTCCCACAGAAGACCTATAATGTGAAAAAACTCCATGTTCTGAAAAATACATAGTGATGTGATTCACCACAATTTGTCATTTAATCACATGTTCAACAAGTCTGAAGGAAAGCATCATGTCTTATAATGTTTCTTAAAGGTGAGGCAGGGGGGCAGGATTCCTTTGATAATGACCCCAAAAATCTCATCATTCAACCTATGGTCGAGCACTCCCGGCAACAGGAAGCTCACTACCTTACAAAGCAACCCAACTGACTCCAATATTTAGAAACACTTCATTAAGCCAAAATCCTCCATTTCCTAACATCTTAGGCAACAATTGTTTAAAATCTATCTTCACCACAGGTGTGCATAGAGAATCCATCACTATTTCTCAGTTACTCTTCTCAGGCAACCCTAGTAGTCATAGTAGACTAATAAGACTACTCTGTCCTCTATAATCCAGGCCTTCAAAAATTCCTCAGAATCACAAAGTTTTAGAGTTTAAGGATATTTTAAGTATCACTTAACTCAATCCTTTTATTTTACAGATGAAAAAAAAAAAACACATCTCCAACAGCAATCAGATTACTTGCCCAAGGTCAAACAGGCAGTGGAAACTTAACCTGGGAAATTGGATTTGAATAGAGCAGGGTGCTTGTGTCCTTTTCTTGGTAACAGAGCTTTCTTTCCTCACTGGGAATTCCTGTGTGTTTTAGGTTCATGTTTAACCTCCAAGGTCCATTACAGAGAGTCACACAGCCTCCCTGGCACCCCCCTCAGTACTGCACTAGGGGCCCGATGAATCACAGAGCTCACCCAGCGTGAGGAGTTTGTTCCAGCCTCTCTCTTCCCCAAGTGGCCAAGCTGGGACTGTTCTTCACCCCACGCTGCCTCCTCACCACCACTGCCATCTGCACCCTCCTTCTCAAGGATCACCATCTGCTTTCCTCATACCACTCAGCCGCCCCCAGCACTTTGCTCAGTTTCCTAACCCACTGCTTGAGCCACTCTCCCTGCAACGTGTGATTTCCCTTTTTTTCTTCCATTTTGCACAGTCTTCATATGCTCCATCTTCACCTTTTCAGCCCACAACTTCAAGAGCTTGCATGCTTGCAATCCCCTGCTTTCTCTCTAAGACCAACCCTTCACTAACCTGGAAATCCCATCAGAGCCCTTTTCTTGGGCTAAGATTTTGCTGCTAGGCTATATGCATCTGCTGAATTCATAAATGAGGTTATTTCTCTCTGTCCTGTTCTATCCCAGCCCGGTCCCCCATATTCTGAATCACCATTACTTAGGCCCATTTGCTTCTCTTTGTATAAGTATGGTTCCCTCCTCCAAAGCTGTCAAGGGCTGGATACACAGTAGTTACAAATGTGAATGTAAAGTGATAGCACTAGGTCTCTGAGAAATATTCCTAAAGATGACTGCTGCTCTTTTTCTCACTAGAAAGGTCTACAGTGTAAGAGGTCAGTGATCACATCTACATATCTATAATAATAAAAGCATGATATGCCCCAGACGTCCTTCCAGACAAAGCTGGGGCTGGGAGGAAAGCCCATCCTGGGTGCCAGAGGGAAGCCGGTGCTGGCAGCGGGGGGAAGGAAAGCCTACTCTTATATGAATTTCGTGCATCTGGCCTCTAGTATAATCATAGTTAGGACTTAAAAGTTCTCAATAAATATGTGAGAAATAACTTTTTTAAAAAAAGGTTTGGACACTTATGAAGCCCATAAGGATTTCCACTTGTTTAGCATCTATTCTGTGCCATACACTTCATATATATTTCTCATTTAAACACTTGGAAGTATTCTGTAAGGCTGGGAAATGAGGGTCAGGAAAAGGATTCCAATCTTGGGCTTTCTGGCTTCCACACCTGTGCACTTCCCTCTTCCTCTCTGTACCCCCAAAGGCATCCATCGAAAGGGTTCAACACCAAGTCCTCTATCCCCTGATTTATGGTAACAGAGATTAGTTTAAGTTCCCTACTTTCATTCTCCCCTTTCCAATAGGTAGTTTGCCTCTTCTCTGACCACCCCCCTTTTCATGTCTGTAGTCCCTTGAGGAGCCCTTCTTACCCTGCCCATTTTTTACTCCCCAGGGACAGTTGCAAATACAGACATCAGCAAACAGAAGTTCTGCATCAAAGGCTGCTCTGGAGGCGAACCAGAGTGCTGTGTGAAGGGTAACTGTAAGAAGCAGATTTCAGTGATTGATGCCCTATGCACACTGGTAGTGAAAATAGATTTTAGGAAGTTGTTGACTAAGAAAATCTCAAAATATAAAAATCTGGCATGTAACTATGGGGACCAGAGAATCAACCTCTTCCCCCACCAAATGCCCTGATGCATCTGCTTCCAAACTCTGAATTAACTGGTTCAAGTCTTCTCTCTACTTTGCAGCCTCTGGTAAGGGAATATGTAAGCACTATCGATGCCAAAAAATGGGAAATAAAATTATTTAGACATCCAGAAAACTAACCACAAAGGACTAAATCACCTCTGAAGAATCCAAATGTATCAACAGCTTCAAATTCTTAGTTTTTAAATGTTAACTCTTTGCTTTGCTTTTCCATGCCCCATCACCTTTTCTCCAATTTATCTTCAAATTCATGTAAATAAGTGTGGGTCACTTTGAAAACTGATGATCCCACCCCCTCTTAGAATGGCTGCAAAGGCCTGAAGCATCTGAGGACTATGTTGCTGAGGATGGATAAAATCTCTAGTGTAGGCATCAGGGGTGGGGGACACAAGGTGCCCCTTTGACTTCCTGGAAAAGTAAAGAAAAAATGAATACATGCTTATGTCAGGTTAACTTTCTCATTCTCCTAAATCACACACACACACACACACACACACACACACACACACACACCTTCCTTCATGTCAATCTCCAATGTAAGTTAACATGCAGAACAACTCTGGTGGAATGGTGAGACACACTAGGCACGCAAATACAGCTACCAAGGCCTTCTTGCTTTGGCTCCCAGGAGCTGGTGGCCCTTGCTGAATGGAAGTGGTCCCCCATCCATGTTTCTTTTTATAAGCCTACACTGACATTTTCCCCCTTTTTAAACTTGCTCTTGCAAATCTCTCCTAATCCATAGGAATTTATCAACTTTCTCTGGGTTTTCCTCCAAGAGCCTATCAAATTATTCTTGGACATTAGTTTATTTATTGATCATATCATATTCCAAGTAGAGGGAATACAGCAGTAAACAAGACAAAGATCCTGTCTTCGTTACCTTATATTCTAATAGGGATCAGGCATAGAAAACCATAAAGCACATAAATAAGTGGATACTTTCAATGAGTGAAGGCTATTGTGAAGAAAACAAAACTATAGGATGCAATAAAAAGTGGCTCAGGGAAGGAAGAGCCTTTTTAGACTGAATGGTCAGGAAAGGCTTCTCTGGGGCGGGTTGGGGAATGGACCTGAATCTTGACTGATAAAAGGTGGCCCACCAGGCATAATCTTTTTCAAAATGATGAGACAAATATTACTTGGTCAAATTCCAGCTAAGTTATTAATAAAATTTCTGAAATGGCATTCTTAGAAGTAACTCAATGTAAAATGAGGAGACAGACATTTGTTACAGGAAGAACATGAAATCACAGGAGAAGCAAGTCATCCAAATACTTTTCTTACCTCAGGGTACATGGAACCACTTCCCAGGAAGCTATAATCTTCAGGATTTTATAGCCTAGTAACCAAAAGAATGAACCCTGGAGGCAGGCTACCTGGTATCAAATCCTGGCTCTGCTATTTACTAGCTGTGTGACCTTTGGTAAGTGATATAACCTCTCTGTACCTCATTTTTCTGCTTTATAAAATACAGTCATGTGCCACATAATGATTTTTCAATTAATGATGGACCACATATATGATGGTGGTCTCACAAGCTTATAATGGAGCTGAAAAAGTCCTGTTGTGTAGTGACACTGTAGCCACCTTAACGTCATAGCACAATGAACTACTCACTTGTTTATGGTGATGCTGGTGTAAGCAAACCTGCTGCTCTGCCAGGCATATAAAAGTACAGCACATACATTACAATAGTAGACTCTACCACCTAGGTTTGTAGAAACACATATACTATGATGTTCATACAACAACAATGAAATCACCTAACAATGCATTTCTCAGAACATAGCCCTACTGTTAGCAGTGCATGATATAGTTATAATAATGGTACCTACCTCAAAATATTTTTTTGAGAATTAAGTAAGGTAATATATGTAAAACACTCATAACAAATCACAGAATATAGTACCTGATGTATATACATAACCATTACATTGCTGGGTACATCCTTTTATGAGCACCTATGCAGGCCTCAGCATCAGGCATAATCCCAACCCACTCCTCGGGGCAATCAGAGCAGAGACCCTTGTGCAAACTGAGAGATCCAGATCCCAGAAGGAAGCTGATTCTCGAGTCTTAAAGGGTTTTAAAAACAGTCAAAGATGAAGATTCAGTTCATATAGAATTATAGTAGCCTCAGCTTTTTATAGAACCCCCTTGAGCCATCCAATGGCCCTCCACTATTATACTCACATTCAGTTTATGGAAGTCACAAAGAGAGCCCCGGCATCTCTGGGACTTCATACCAGGTCTCTTCTTGGCTACAGCCACTACCTGAAGTCCAGAGCTGCCAGTTACCAGATATAGTACTTGTCAGAGAAAAAATAAAGACTTCCTGTAGTCACAGCTCATGTGATTCCTGTGTGAGCTATAAGTTTGTCCAAGACTCGGCACCTTTAATATGCTAGGCAGATTAAAAGTGCCCAAAAAATGTTTGAAGAATAAATGAATTGTGGTCCTTTCATTATACTTGTGCTTCAGGTGAACAATAAATATATTCCCTGTAATTAACACAACCATCTACTTTTTGCCCTCACCACCAGGAAGAAAACTAAATCAATAAAGCATTCTAAGACAATCAGTTGGCATCATAGAATAAGAGCAAATGTGCATGTGGTCGTTAGCTTTTAGGGTGGACTTCCATCCAGCAAACCCTCAGCAGCTTGTTACTCTGGTTTTATCTCATCCCTCCTGTAGGGCAATAATGATCCTTAGAGCTGTTTGTGGACAATTTCCTCTCCAATTCCCTACAGAAGTGTGTGGCTTCCAGCACCACGGAGAGCCCCCAACAGCTGCCCTCTCGTTTTCCTCAGCACCACGGAGAGTTCCTATGAGGCTCAGCAAGTGTGGGACTTAATATTTCTTCCACAATCAGTGACAGCTCCACCAGGAATGGCAGACAGACGATCTCTAGTGGAACCATCTCCACTGCAATTCAAATACTGGAACTGGGAAAGAGGTGGCTGGGGTAAAAAGTGTCCCAATCCCAATAACCATCCAAAGGATATGCTAGGGAGAGCGAGCCTGAAGACAACTGACTGATGATTGCTGCTACTTTTGTGCCACATCGGCATTTTTATTTCCCCTTCCCCCCAGAAGTTAAATACCCAAGGTGAACTCAAACTGTGATCAGATCAACGTGGCTGCACCAGACAAAAACTGATCTTATCTGAATGGTGACTTTATCCACTTTGGAGAGCAGAACTCGTTACAATAATAAGGAATGACAGAAATGGGAGGAATCGCAATCACAGCAAGGCCAAGACAGAATTTGCTTCACTACCATTTTAGAGGACTAATTCTAAGCTCCTCCTATAA
>NW_006383013.1:3817484-3830592 GCF_000327345.1 Myotis davidii | reverse complement strand
AGCAGGAGGTCCAGGGTCTGAAATTATTCTAGCTGACTTGCAGAATGCATGACTTTGCACCTGATTTGCAATCCATGACTGCTTCCTCCTACCAAGTTCAGTGATATTTGTTGAATGGTCACCTGGCCCTATGCCTGCCCTACTGTGCTGCTGTGAGGAGGTACATCTACTAGAGGTCGGGTGCTGGGATACCAGTGTTCAGGAAGGTCTGAGAGTATGTAGGTAAGGAAAATAGAGCATGATCTTATAAGCACAGAAAAGGTGTCTATACTCTCACAACAAGGGCAGGGAAAATATGTTAAAGCAACTGCATGTGCTTAAGGTAATATTTCTAGACCTGGTCCCCCCTCTGGTCCCTTACCCACTAGCCAGTTTAAGTGGGAGGATTATATAATTACTTGGATTCTCCTCATTGAATATACTAAGTATTTTCAGTCTCATCTCCTCTCCTCGGTAGCCCCCTAAATCCTAGTCATGCAGGATAAGTTGCCTTTCTGCAGACTTGTTGCACACTTTTTTACACTTCCATGCTCTTACTCATGCTCTTCCCTCATCCCAAATTCCCTCCTGACTACTTCCTCCTCTTCACCTCCCCACTCAATTAAAATCGTATCCACACTTCAAGGCCAGGTCAATGGTCAACTCCTCCATGACACTGCCCTAAGTCTCCCCCATGATAATTTTTCACTTTCCCTCACTTTATTCTCATTACAGGCTATTTTTAATTCACATTAGAGTTATCTGCTTGCATGTTTCTCTTCCCCTCTAGATTGAACACTCCTTGAGAGCAAGAGTCTTTTTATTGCTGTTGTTCATCCTCACCAGAGGATATTTTTTCTATTGCTTTTCAAAGAGAGTAGAAGGGAGGGAGGAAGGGAAGGAGGGGAGGAGAAAGGGAGAGAGGGAGAGAGAGAGAGAGAGAGAGAGAGAAATCCTGAATGTACCCTGACCAGGGATCGGGAGCAAACCTGCAACCTAAGCATAGTGCCCTTGACTGGGAATCAAATCTGTGACCTTTTAGTGCCCAGGCCAATGCTCTAACCACTGAGAAACACTAGCCAGGGCAAGAGCAAGAGTCTTTTTAATATTTATATTCATGACAGCATATCGCACAGTTCCGTGCTCATCATAGGTACATCATAATAAGTTTTTGAATAAATAAATGATTGAACAAAATTTAACAATATAATGCAAAAATCCAGAGTATTTTCCTCTTCAATCTTCTGTCTGAAATCTTGTACCATAAATAACTTGGAAATGACCAAGTCTTTCCAGATACTAACTTTTCTCCCACAAGTTTAACAAGGTGAATTCAGGGGAGAGAGGAACAAGAAATGGCCTGAAGTCTCTACTTCCTTGACTAGGGCTAAAACCACAATCTCAGCAGGGCCAGGACAGAGCCTTTTCTTTAAGATCAGTGCACACCTCACTGGCTCTCACATGGAGCACTGGTGGCATCTCTCCAACTGATTGTCAGATTCTAGACCTCACTTTGATATTTCCTTGATATTTCCTACCCTAGCAGACTTATCCAAACTTAACTTCTAGCCTTTCAACTGGTGAACTCATTACAACATCTCTCTGATTTTACAAGTCCTAGGTTTTGCTCCAAAATTCTCACCAACCAGCTGTCTACTCTCTCACTGAACATCACGTCCTGGCTCCTTTGAAGCACCCCAGTGCCAAGTGCCAGTGCATCACCCCAGAGTAACTGTACGTGTAAGTATAGGTGTAAACATGACCAGACACAGCAATATACATGTATAAAATTGTTTACACTCAGAGCATCACCCTGTGTACCATTATGCAAAGGTTAGTGCACACTCCCATTAGGAATGGTACACTCCTCAACGCCTCACATAAAGAATGTTGATAAAGTTGATGCCAAAGGAATATCTCCATTTCTTCCCTCATAACTTTACTACCTAGGAGCAATTGTTGGTTCCCAGCACCAGCATTCTCCACACCCAGCACTCTTAGTATTGAGTTTGACCCATTGGAGGAAGGAGTGAAGGCTGCCAGTCTCTGATGGAGCCTGCCTCATCACTGCATCCTCTGGGGGAGGCTGATACTGGGCTCTTTTTTCCAGCTTCCCAGCTTCCCCATTCCATGCATCTCCCATCACTGGCTTCATGCAGCATCCCCACATCTCACTCAGTTCCTTTAAGATTTCTTGTCTGACACTTCATGGATGAATTATGGCTTTCCCACCTTGCTCTGCCCAAGGGAGACTGTGTCCTTTGCTTTCATTTATCTGCTTCCTGAGTCTGGAGCTTTAAGCAGGTTTTGTCTTCTGGGATAGTCCAAGAATCTTGCTTTTCCTGCCACCCACACCTCCTGACAAAATGAAGAATATGTAGGACACATGGAATGAGATGGAAGAGAAGGGAAAGGTAGCATTGTGCTCTAATAAATGCAACAGTCCTGTACCCTGAATGACCGCTGAGTTCAAAGTTATTTCTGAGAACTGAGCAGCTAATTTCCATTGCTCCCAGATCATTTCTCTTTTTTCCCCAGTAGCCTGTCAGAACCAAAGTGGTTAAAGCTTCAGTAAACATATAGTAGAAGCATTACACTAAGTTTGAACTTCTTATCTCTGCCCTTTCCAGCTCTGGGATCTACCTGTCTTGAGCCTCAGTTTCCTCGTCTTTAAAATGGAACTCATGCTTACCACAGAACTACAGTGACTAAACCAGATGGCATGAGTGACAGAGCCTAGAACAATGCCAGGTACATAAGAGAAACAATTGTTCCTGAGCCCTTGGGACAGGACTCCAGGACATCCATGGTGAGTGTGGACTTGTGGCAGGTGGAGGCAGCAGAAGCAAGTGTAGGCTGCCAAAGTCTTTCAAACCTTTTGTTCTGAGCCCTGGCTTCTGTGGTTGCTAGTTGGAGCATCATCCTATACACAAGAGGTCAAAGGTTTGACTCCCAGTAAGGGCACATACCTAGGTTTCAGGGAGTCCCCAGTTGGGGTGTGTATGAAAGGCAACCAATCTTGTTTCTTTCTCTCATTGATGTTCTCTCTCTCTCTCTCTCTCTCTCTCTCTCTCTCTCTCTCTCTCTTCCTCTCTCTCCCTCCCTTCCTTCCTCCACCCTTACCTTCATCTCTCTAAAATCAATAAACATATCCTTGGGCGAGTATTGAAACAACAAAACAAAACAAAACAAAAAAGCTTTGGTTCTGGGGGACGGGTTCCCAGAGCAGGCACTTCAAGGTGGGCCAGTCCTCTAACAAGGAAATGCAGAAGAGGGATCAAGAAGACAAGGCTACCTGGGTATGTGAGTTGTGCAGTCATGAGGTCAATATGTCAGAAGTTCATGAGCAATTGGTACCATGGAGCCACCACACAGCTGAAGGGCCTGGAGGTGCCACACAGAGACGCCAACAACCTGTAGTTACAGAGTTGTCTTCCTTCAGTGGCTCTGAACCACTGCACAACACAAACATGTTGTCCTCGGCCGCAGCACAGGCAGCCACATCAGCAAAGCTGTTTCGTCAGGGGAAGTTGTTTTTTATAGGTAATCATTCACACCTTAAGCACAACTATAAAGATTGAAGAGTTTCTCCTGGCCTGATAATGCCCCCATCTTGAGAGGTACTTGCTAAAAAGCCTGTCCTTGCAGCTTCCTTGTCTCATATTCTTCAGCTATAAAAATAATTCTCGTAACAAAATAGTCAAAGGGATGTAAAGTACAGCACAGGAAACATCGTCAATAACTATGCATGGTGCCAGATGGGTACTGGAAATATTGGGGGGACCACTTTGTAAGGTATATGATTGTCTAACCACTGTGCTATACACCTAAAACTGATACAGAATAATATGGAATGTACACCGTAATTGAAAAAAATTTAAAGAATTTTCAAGTGGCCTGCCTGAGGGACCTGGGGCAGGTATCAGATAACCCCCCACAGAAATCAGAAGGCACCTGACCCTGAGTTTTGTGATATGTAAAAAGAGGGGACTAAATCAGGCTTCTTTCTGCTTCTAAGATTCTAATGCTAAAAGCTCCAGCTTTTCCTCCCCTCACCTATGCTAAGTGGCAGCTCCACATTGAGTGATCCCCCCCTTTGGCAATGACATCACTTTATAGCCAGGGACCCTGGTGGGGCATGAGAGCAGGACTTGCTGTCTCCAACTTTAGCTCATGGGACTTTGGTGGCATTCTGGCCTTGATGGTTTGAATACCACACATGGGTCTTGCCCCCAAAACCACCTCTGGCTGCACATTAGAATCACCTGGAAAGCTTTTTTAGAAAGACCTATCTATGGCTAAGCCTCCATCACCAGGAATTTTTATTAGTTTTGGGTAGGGTCTGGGATCATGATTAAATATCTACTGACCAATAAGGCATGAGTCCAGCCAATCAACTCTATCTGTATGCATGCACTGAGTGTCAACCCTCACCTTGGGCTAGTCATCAGCATGCTCTAAAAGCAGCCCAGGTAGAGAACCACTGAGCTAATATCTGATGACTGAAGACTCCTTCATAAATGAGAGCAGTCCACAGATAAAATGGCCTAAGATGCTCTCTGCACTGGAAAAGCAAGCAAGGAGTTGAGGTCATGGTCACAGGACACACACACAAAACCACATGGTCTTTGAGGCCAGGGTAAATGCTGCCTTCGTCTTTGGCTCTCTGATGCCTCTCACAGTGCCTGGCGCATGATAGGGAGTCAGTAAGGTCTGAGGAATGAATGAACCACTATGGCCTTCCCCAGGCTTCTGTCATGAGGCTGAAGGACACACAAGCCCATGGAGGATGCATAACCAGGTGCAAACGCTGCTCACACACTCGATAACTCAGGCTTTATTTTTATTGGACGAAGGGAAGGGGGTGCTGTTGTTCATTTTTTACATCAAATGTTTGCAGAGCAATCACTAAGTAGCATGTTAGGAAGTGGGGATTTCATCTTCGTGTAACCACCCCACCCCACCCCTCTCCTGGGTCCAGGAAGACTTTCTGTGAGGCTGTTTCCAGTGGCACCAGACAAACCCTGTGCTCTTGCCTCCAGAAACTCTGATGGATGATTCAGCTCTTCCTCCGTCGGCCTCATCCCTGGGCCTGCTGTCCTAGCCTGAACCACACTGGCCCCTTGTCCTGGCTTCTCCTGCCACACTCCTCCTCCCTCCCTGGCAGCACTGACCCACTTCTGCCTTCTGCGCCATGGTGTGGGTCTGCGGCTGAGTCGGAAAAGGGGGAAAAAAAACCAGCCAGCCATTTGGAATCTTAATGAGACCAAGTTCATTTCATTATGTTGTCATTTCATATTTCACCGCTTTGACGGTGAAGGCACAGGAGACCCCAGAGGGCCTTTCTGCTTTGCACACAGGGTGGAGAGGCAGGAGGAAGGAGGAGGGAAGGGCTGACAGACAGGAGGAGACCACACCCCTCAATCCACCTCCCCCACCACAGAGACCACCTTGGGTTCAATGATGGTCCTCTCCTCTGAGACTATGGATGTGGGGCAGATGCAGCAGCCTGAGGAAGGCCTTCGCCCAGGTGACCAAGGGCAGGATCAAAACAGGACGGGAAGGAGGAGCCCCCCTCAGTGCCACGCTCTCTCACGTTCTCAAATACAAACAGAGCTGGCCTCAGGGCATCATAGAAATTGCTATTATAAATTCAGATGGTGCACCAGGGGGTGCCTCATTTTCTATTATTGTGGTTGGTCTCATGAGCCACTCCAGCAATAGGATCTCCAAAGTGCAAGTGCTACCCCCGGGGGCACCGTTAGAAACACATTATTTTAAAGCACCGCAATAAAGCATGAACTCAAACAACTTCATTGAAATAAAGATTAATATGGAACATGTGTTCCTTGGCCTCCTCCCAACCACACATCTCACAACCCATACCTTTTTACCCACACAGACACCTGGGGATCCCCTCTCTGGACCACCTGTGCTATCTACAGCTCAGTGCTTAATGAAGGACAGGACACTGAACCTGGGGGACCCCCAGGTGAGGAGGATGGGCGAAGGCAGTGCCAGACACAACGTGAACAGGAGAGAGACCACTCTACTGAGATGACAGGTCTGTAGCCAGTGAGATACAGAGACAAGAAATTTATATCCGGGTCAGGAGCCCTGGGTTCTCTCCCAGATTCAGCCACTAAGTGGAGGCTGAGCACATTATTTAACCTCTCAGAACCTCCATTATGTTTTCTATGAAAGCAAACTAAATGTCCTCCCCATTATTCATGTTTCAAAGGTAAGGCAGATTGTATGAAATGTCACGAACACAAAAATGCACCATCCCAGCATCAGCTATACATGCCCTTCTGCCACATATGGTCCTGAGACAGGGAGGGCCTCAGCTCTCTGGCCACCAAGCCATTGGGCCGGGGGGGAGTGAGGCCACCACCAGCAATGGCAACACACCTCCCTCTCAGCTTAGCAGAGCTGGGGGCTGGAGGTAGGAGGAGGGAGGAACCTCCACTTCACAGGGCAACTGGGGCTTGGACAGGGGTTGACCAAGGGGACACTGCAGGCTTTTTGTATAAGCCCAGGAGATGGGAAGCTGTAGAGGAGAAGTGAAAAGGAAACCTGATGGTCCTCTACCAACTAGGGCTTGGAGGAGGATGAGATGGGCTCTGAGAGGAGCAACAAGGAATCACAACAACCTTGTTGAAATCTATAACCTTCTCTTCCACCAGAGAGCATTGAGCTCTCTCCTTAGTGTCTCATCTCCATGGAGAGGGGAGTAAGAGACAGCCTTTCCTCCATAGACCAGATGGGACACAGAGAGCTTGTCTAAGTCGAGAGTCAAAACCTGGGCTAGAAATATCACATCCTGGTGGCTGATCCAGCCTCATTGCTCAGACCTAGGTCTTGAAGAGGCATATTCAGAGCTAGTTCTCATTTAAGAGAAGCTGTTATACTCAGATATGGTTGCCTACAATGAATTCACAAACAGAAAATAAAATTCATGCAAGAGGATAGACCTGTCGTTCACCCAGGTTCAAAGAAGGACCCAGCATTCTCCCTGAAACCGTGTCCCCAGCTGTGGCTCAGCAGGACTGCATGGGGGTGCTGGGGAATAATGGTGAGGGGCTGGTGCAGGACAGAGCAGGGGTAGAACAGAACAGCCTGCAGTCACTACTGCTAGTGTCACGCAAGAGGAAAGGCGCCTAATTAAGTGGGAGACAGATGCCCCCCTGGGCTTTGCATCTTTTACTCTCTGTTTTTGGAAGGGAAAGGGGATTGTCATAAAAATAAGTGAACTGACATCAAATATTTAAATTTCAGAAATGAAGGAAAAAAGCAAAAGTGAAAGTGAGATAAAAATATGCTGTAAACAAGGCACAAAGCCAGTCTGACAAGAGGGCTCTTTCCTCTCTGGCTCGGCGGGTGCCGCTGCCATACCACACCAGTGTGCCACATGCCAGATGTTCCCAAGGAAAGAGCATGGGGTAGGGGGATGCCCTTTATCCCATCTCTGAGGGCTGGAGAGTGGTGGCAGCAGGCTTAGGTCTCAGCACCATCATGGCTGGAGCTTGGCTCTGTATTGTCACCCTGGCCCACCACCTCCAAGTGCTTGTCACTAGCCATTAAGGGGACCGGACAGAAAGGTGGGAGACACAGTGAAGCCTGTCTGCAGCCCCAGAAAACCAGAGTGAAGGGGGCAGGCAGCCATAATATCTCTGCCTCCAGGAGCTGGGTAGGCATGCCTTAGCATGAAATCCTCAGTGTGCTGGAAGGAGGGGTAGGCAAGAAACACAAGCTCAGGACTAAGGCTGATCAAGGAGTGACAGCAAATGCACAGGTCCTCACCATCCTCACCCTTTACATTGATGGGATTCAAGGAGAACTTGGAGGCACATGGACTCCCTGTCCTGGGAGTGGGGAGGTAGCAGAGCAGTGTGGAGATCAGTCTTAGAGTTACTGTGGTCTGATCAGAACAGGCTGATGTCAGGAACTTAAGAGATTTGAAGATCTGAAGAGGTATGTGGTGCCCAGTGCCTACATCAGGAAGGTCTGATATCCAGGCAGATCGGTCAAGTAAGTTAAGACAAAATGAGCAGATTATAAGACTATAGTCGCATGGCATTTACCATTGACTCAGAAGGTGTTTGCAATTGATTGAGCAAGCCTGGGCTTTGGGGTTTGGGCAATAGATCCAGTGAACTAACAAACTTGTGGACTGTAGGTGCAGGTAGAACTCCAGATGCCCAGAGGAAGGATGAGAGTCCTGGGACATCAAAGAGCTTTTTTTACTAGAAGCTCAGAGAGAGGACAAAGGCAAAGGAGATTAAACGTCCAATAGAAAGGCTGCTTTGTGAGATGCTGAGCTCCCTGTCCACAGCAGTGATCCAGTAGCATCTGAGTGGAGGAGATCTCATCAAGGAGGCCACTATCCTACAGAAAAGGTTAATATCCATGATTGCTTTATATTTTTCTTTCTCCTATCTACCCTACCCCAACCTACCCTCTATAAGTATACACCATTACCTTCAACTACCCACGTCATCAAATTAGAAGGAGAAACTGGTTGGGGAATGGAGGGGAAATGATTCAAACGTATAGACGTACACTAAAATGCAAGGACTTATTCTCTCTGTTGTCTGCCATGGTCCAAAAGGAAATGGAGAAACTGTTTTTGTTTCTCTCGATTATAACCATCTGATCACAGTGTTCTTATGCCCTGTTGGGGGCCAAGACATTCTCCCAGGTCAACATCTCCCTTGCTTGAAGGGGCTGTCCCTATGGTACAGGAGCAGTGCAGTTCAGGGCACAAAGGGAACTGTGGGGTTCCTGTTAGTTGCCTGTCCAATAGCACTCTCACCCCACTTCACATCTTCCCTCCTAAATTAAAGTCCAATTTTGTTCCAGTATCAGGCAACCAAAGCCCTCTGGAGGGCTGGCCTTAGCCCCTGGGAATGAATGTTGATCAGTCTCCCTTGTTAGTGGCTGGTTTTAAAAGAGGACACAGCATGCCATTCTGACCAATGAGACATGAAGGGGAAACCTGGGCTTCTGAGAAGCTTCTCCTCTCTCCTAAATAGGCATGTGGCTGTCTGCACATAACGCCATCCTGGGGCCATCTTGGTACCATAAGGGGAGACCAACCCAACCGGATAAGCCAAGATGTAAAGGATGGCAAGTGGAATGAGAGAGAATTTGGAGGCATATTTGAGCCATAGGATTAATCAATCCTGGAATGCCTAAATTTAGGCTTCTTGTTCTTGGGAATGACATGATTACTATTTCCTTCCTTACTATTAAAGACACTTTTATTTGGACCTAATATTATTTGCAACTGAAAGCATTGTAATTGGTAGGCACACCATATTGCTCTCTCTTCTGAGGCCTCTGCACATGTTTTTTTCCTTCCATCTGGACCCTAACCCCTCCCTGCTGTCCTCCACCTGAGTGCTCATTCATCCTTCAGATTTCAGTCTAAATATCACTTACTCCAGAAAGACTTCCCTGACCCTCCCTCATCTGTGCCCCCGCCCAGCATCCTATACTTCCTTTCTCAGAGCACTTATCCTGCTGTTCCACCCTGTCCTTTAGGAGGACTGGGACAATGAACTGTTTACTTCTCTATTCCAAGTCTAGTATGTGAAAGACACGCAAACATTTCATTCATTCAACAGATAATAAGAATAGTTAGGACTTAAGTATTTTACCTGAACCAAGTTCTATTCTAAGCACCTTAATCTTCACAGCAACCAATGAAGTCAGCACTATTATTTTTCCCAGTTTTTCAGGTAAGAAAACAAGCACAAAGAGATTGAGTCACTTGCCTAGCATCACACAGCTAGAGAGTTACTAAGCCAGAATTTCAAAGCAGGTAGCCTTTCTCCACTACACAATACAAAACCATTGTTGAGCACCTACTACATTAAGACTTATGGAAATACAATGTGACCATGACATAGTTCCTGCCTTTGGGGGCTGACATTTTAATGGGAGGAGACATAAAATAAGTAACAAATGCATAAATGCATTGAATGAATGAATGACATATGAGAGATGCATGATGGAAAGCAAAGCAATGTGGAATACATCCTGGCCTTGAAATCCCAATACTTGGACTTAAATTCCCACCTCCTCATTATTGAATGGTATGACCTTGGGCCAGTTACTAACCCCCCTCTGAACCTCTTATAAAAATTTAATTGATATAGGAATAAAATGAGAATTCTTGTAAAATGGGCTTTCACCCTATCTGCTCCATAATAGGGCTTAATAAATGATAGTTGAATCTAGAACCTCACAAAGTATAAGCCCCATAAAACCAAAAAAGTCTTAGAATGGAAGAATTGGTTTTAGGAGTCTATAGAAAGTCTGATAGCTAAATCAGGAAAGGGTAATTTATCTTCTTGGTAGAGAAGTCTACTAGAGTCAAGCCAGCTCCCAACTTCCATTTTTCCCAAGTTATCATCTACATTTATTGGAGACAAAATAGGGATTAGCAAAGTTGGGGATCAAGATATTAATTTCTAGTATTAAGTCACCATTCACGATACAATATATTTGTATTAATAAAGCCATATCTGCCCTGCAAAGGTCTCTGTAACTGCCCAAGAGACTAGCAAGGAAGCCATCATTTGTAGAATAGACCCTGGTGGTGGATGATGAACTCCAGGAAAGTGAACTAGAAGGTCCCAATTGATGGGTTTGGTCTTCTTTTATAATTGCACTAAATTATTAATGTATTTTAATTAATTAATTGGAAACAATTCATTATTTCAAAATGGTAATGTATTTAACTGCTGATATTTTGAAAACATAACCCCCCTCTGACCATCTTTTGATTGCCCCAACACAAGGGAAAACAATACATTTACATAAAGTAGAGAAGAGTTGACCCCAGCTAACATTCATAAAGTTAGAAGCAGTCTTCACAATCAGACTAACATCCTGGCCAGGCTAATAGAGGTTCATGATCCCACCAAAGATGGTTTTCAAAAAGGTGAGGATGCTACCTGGTCACCATACCACTTAAAACACAGATGCCCCAAGATGGGGGGAGAAAATCCTCTACCCTACTTTGCAGTGAGTGGTTCATGTTCCTTAACTATAAAACCAGAAATCCTATATCTAAAAGAGCACCCTCTCCTTCAAACTATGCACCTTTGATATCCACACGCTTAAGCCAATGGTTTGCCATAGTTTAAACCATTTATGGAACCTGGTTTTGGGATATAACATTAAGTCAGATTGACCAACCCAAGAAAACCAAATTTATTATTCTATAGTCACATGAATTTATAGGTTTTCCCAAAACATATTAGCCAGTTTTGTAATGGAGATAACTATGTTTAGTTCTAAGTGACTTCTGACTCTTTCCAAAAACAAAATCCGTCCACTTCAAGAAAAATATTTGGACCATCGAAGATACTGAAAGCAATGTGTCACAACATATTTCTAAGCAACCTAAATGACGGTATAAAGATTACTGACTCTCAAAGAAGCTCAACTAAAAGGATTGTGGACTGACTTGAGATGACATCCGGATTGAGCAAGAAAGGGAATAAGATGATTAAGACTCAAACTCAGGAGGAACTAACGCAGTGGAAGAACTCAGAACATGTGAAATTCCTTAAATAAAAGTTTATTAACTTTAAAAAAAAAAGATTACTGACTCAATTCAGTGACTAAACATCCATATGGCATGTATGTGTTTTTCTGCATGTGTCTCCTCTTTTTAAAAGTCAGGTTATTGAGGTGTAGTTTGAAATATTTTTATTGATTTCAGAGAGGAAGGAAGGGAGAGAGAGACATCAATGATGAGAGAGAATAACTGATTGGTTACCTCCTGCATGACCCCCAATGTATGCAAGATGTATAAAAATTTCCAGGAATATGTGCATTAGTTTTGATAGGGGTCTTCTCAGGATGCTAAGATTATGGATCAGTTATTTTTTAATTGTTCTTCCCTGTGGTTTCCAAACTTTCTGCAAGCAACCTATACAACTTTTGTAATCCAAAAAAAGCATAATAAATACTTTATATATTTTTAATGTGCCACAGACCCTGAAGGCAACTTCACAGCAGAAGTTACAACATTGCTTGGCTCAGAAAAGTGTCAATGGATTAAATGCATTGCTTTCCATGCTACAACTTTTGAAGGGCACAACCCTCATTTAGATGTACAACTTCTATTATGTTTGTTGATGTTTTTAAATCATTCTCCATTAACTTAGGGCCACAGTGTATAATGTCATTCCATCTGTTCCAGTGGAAACTGAGTGTTGTGATGAAGACCTTCCAGCGTGTGCAGTCACCACTAAGCCACATGGACAGGACCCAAGGCAGCCCTGCCGTGTGCCAAACGCCATTCTGCTACACAAGGTCATGATCCAGATTGAGGCTCTAGTGAATTTCCTTTGAAAAACCCTGCACCACATTCAAAAAGCCTTTCTAAAGGAGAAGAAAAGGCATGACCCCATCTGAAATGTAATTTCTTGTGTTCTCTATCACAAGACATTCAAGGGTATTGGCAAGAAGCAACAATAACAGTAACAGTAGCTGCAATGACAGGCTGTTCCCAGGTGTTTCAGGTACTATAGCAAATGGGAACTTCTACCCCCTTTTTAGTGACCAATTGGCCCCAGGCCCAAAGTACTTAATGATGTCACAGTTGATGCTTGCCTGCAAATGGGATGGCGGAGGAAATGTGGTGAGGCAGGGCCTGATTTGACCACACAGGCAAGAAAAGGGTAAGGTTCTTGCCCAAAAGAATATGGAGTACTTAGATTCCTGAGATGAGTTCTTCAAATTTCCAGAAAATCACTTTGTATTGCAGGAATCAAATTTTCCCTCATTTGGTGCCTCGCATTTGCCCAATTCATGACATCATCTCCTACGATCTTTCTGATGTGTAATCAAGGAGAACACTCAAAGGAGAGAAGATGGCGGCGATATAGGCAGACGCGTCCCAGGTCGTGTCCCGGAGCAAATGGAGTGAGCAGCTGAAACTAATAGCACCCACCCCGAGTTGGCGAAAGGGCTCAGCTGGTGAGACGGTTTGCAGCCGGGAAGAGCAGAACTCCCCTGGAAAGGTAAAAGGAACCCAGGGATTTGGGCAGGAAAGTTTGCTGTACCTCTGAGCCCAGACGGTTGGAGGGAGACCGCGTGGCAGACAGGC
>NW_006383013.1:3806511-3810950 GCF_000327345.1 Myotis davidii | reverse complement strand
GGCGGGGAAAAAAATGGACACATATGTAATACCCTTTGTAATAAAAAATAAAATTTGGAAAAAAAAATAAAAAATAAAAATAAATAAAAATAAAAAAGGAGAACACTCAATAATAACAAAAAGTTTTGCATAGTGCTGAGGAAAAAAAAGGAATAGAGGAATAAAAAGATCATGAGTTGCAGAATGACCTACTCATTTCAACAATTGGAACTTAGGGGTGACTTTGTCCCATATGATGGCCTAAAAGCAGCTCAGATCAGCTGTGGAGTCGGGGGAAGAGTGCCTAGAGCAGGCAGAACAGAAATGATTGACATATCTGTCAATTTAATTATTTTTAATTTATAAAAACTTAACAAAAGCTGAGATTCCAAATAAAACTATATGGACAGGAAGGGTTGACCAGGAAGAAAGGATATATAAGAACTATATATGGCGACTACCTGGTGTCACCATATCACTCACATTTTAGCTGCTAAGATAAACCCTAAAAGGAAATATGAAGTTTTGCTGTATTTAAACTACACCTCAAGCCCGCCTGGTGTGGCTCAGTGGTTGAGCATTTACCTATGAACCAGGAGGTCACAGTTCAATTCCCAGTCAGAGTACATGCAAGGTTGTGGGCTCAATCCCCATTCGGGGTCATGCAGGAGGCAGCCAATCAATGATTCTCATCATTGATGTCTTTCTCTCTCTCTCCCTTCCTTCCTCTCTGAAACCAATAAAAATATTTCAAACTACACCTCAATAACCTGACTTTTAAAAAGAGGAGAGACAAAT
Source organism: Myotis davidii (assembly GCF_000327345.1). Classification (NCBI taxonomy): domain Eukaryota; kingdom Metazoa; phylum Chordata; class Mammalia; order Chiroptera; family Vespertilionidae; genus Myotis; species Myotis davidii. Next base: position 3,810,173 of record NW_006383013.1, on the reverse strand, counting down.
GCAGAAATCCTCCCGAGAAATTTCCCCTTTGCCCCATGGAAGTAACTCCTGGTAATGGAAGATACATGGGGATCCCGCCCTGGGCTGCTTGGGCTTTGCATCGATGATGAGTGTCGGAGAATCACCTGCGAGTGCTCCCTTTCCAGATGGCCTGGGAATCAAGATATTTTGATGGAGCCTTGAAGCTACTTTCTATGGTAATAAAAACCTTCCTACTGTGAAACATGTTTGAACTGTTCTGTACCTCTCAAAAACAGACTCCTGAAAGATCCAGCCATGCATCTGTAATGATGTGAGAGAGAAATACTTTCCTTGCCAAGGAGCTAATCAGTCAATCAGCATCTAACCTTTTAGGAATTCATCCACACTTCACTGGGCTCCCTGTCTATATAAAAACTAGGAAAGCATCATGGGATATGCGTGGTAATAGTTCAGCAGATGGCAGAACTTTAAATATGGAAAACAATCAAGCAACCCACAGTTTATAAGCATGTCTTCTTTTGAGACACGGTACTAGACTCAGGAGGAGACCAAGTGTAAAGAGTTTCTGCATTTGGTAATTTTTTATCATTCCTGGGGAGATGACTTATTATAAAAACTGAATATCTCAAAAATGTTATATTTTAGCTTGTACATATTTTAATAGATTGATAGCTTACAATCATCACTTTCACATAAATTAACTCAAACCTTTCGTTATGCCTATGCAGTTTGTGTTAACCACTGTCTTATCATTAGAACAATTGATATAGAACAATTGCACAAGAAATGTCATAGCATAGAATGCGATGATGGACAAACATACAGTATGGGTAATATGTGCCAGGGGCCTGGTTTCACAAAGGAAATGCAACTAAAGCTAAAGCTTTATGAATGTAAAAATATTCAAGTAAAAGAAAAGAGAAATAAGAGCATGCAAGGCAGAATGGTGGTGTGAGCAAAGGTATGGCTGCATAACAATTGCCAGAGAATTCATCACTGAGCTACAGAAGGCTTTGGCCCTGAACTGAAAGGGTCATGGCCATTTTAATCCCACACAGTGACCCAGAGTAAATGCCTGCTCAGCAGGGGAGGGTCGCAGGTATAACAGTTCCCTGACAAAACAATCTCCAACCTTATCTAGAAATAAATGACAGTCCCACACAATATAGCACAAGAAAAAATGGTGACTGAGAAGAGTTTCAGAGAGATGAGTGTTGTCTTAGTCCCTTCTGACTGTTGTAACAGAATGCCACAGCCAGGGTGGGTTACACAACACCCAGGTTCCGGTTCTAGGTTCTGGTTAAGATGGCAGAGTCAGTGAACATTGTGCTTACCTACTCCCTAAACCATGTCAAAATTACAACTGAGCCTGGCTGGCATGGCTCAATGATTGAACATCGACCTATGAACCAGAAGGTCACAGTTCGATTCCTGGTGAGGGCACATGCCCAGGTTGCAGGCTCAATTCCCGATTTGGGGCCTACAAGAGCCAGGCGGTCGATAAGTCTCTCTCATCATTGATGTTTCTATTTCTTTCTCTCTCTCCCTTCCTCTCTGAAATCAATAAAAATATATTTTTTTAAATTATAACTAGCCAAAACCGGTTTGGCTCAGTGGATAGAGCATCGGCCTGTGGACTGAAAGGTCCCAGGTTCGATTCCAGTCAAGGGCATATACCTGGGTTGCGGGCACGTACCCAGTAGGGAGTGTGCAGGAGGCAGCTGATTGATGTTTCTCTCTCATCGATGTTTCTAACTCTCTATCTCTCTCCCTTTCTCTCTGTGGAAAATCAATAAAATAAAAAAATAAAATAAAAAATTATAACTAAATTATAAAACAACCAACCTAGAGAACCAGCTGAACAGAACTCCTGTAACTAAGGATACTCCTCACAGTTCCGAGGGTTGGAAGTCCCAGGTCAAGGTGCTGGCAGCTCTGTGTGTCAGTAAGGCCCTGCTTCCCAGTTTGCAGTTGCTTGTCTTCCTGTTGAATCCTTACATGGCACAGAGCAGGAGGATGGGGGGAGCTTTCCCATCTTTTATAGGGACTCTATCCCATTTGCTGGGGAAATTCATGACCTGACACTTCTCCAAAACCATCCAAACAGCATCACATTGGGGGCTTAAGACTTCAATTTATGAACTTTGGGGGGACACAAACATTCATCCCATGGCAAGTGGATATCAAAAGAGGTCATGCTGTGATGTTTAAAGAGAGATGTCTGGTAGTACTGGAAGTGCTTGCCATAGCAATCAAACAAGAAGAAATAAAAGGCATCCAAATTGGAAAAGAAGAAGTAAAACTGTCAATATTCACAGATGACATGATATTGTACATAGAAAACCCTAAAGACTACATCAAAAAAAACTACTAGATTTAATAAATGAATTCAGCAATGTAGCAGGATACAAGCATATGTCCCAGAAATCTATGACTTATTTATACACCAAAGTGAACTCACAGAAAGAAAGAAAAAAAAACAATCCCATTAACCATTGCACCAAAATAATTAAGATACTTAGAAATAAACTTAACTACGGGGGTAAAAGACCTGTACTCAGGAAATTACAGGACATTGAAAAAAGAGATGGAGGAAGACATAAACAAATGGAAGAATATACCCTGTTCATGGATTGGTAGAATCAGCATCATTGAGATGTCCATACTACCCAAAGCAATCTATAGATTTAATGCAATCCCCATTAAAATACCAACAGCATATTTCACAGACCTAGAACAAACTCTCCAAAAATTCATATGGAATAAAAAAAGACCTCAAATAGCCACAGCAATCTTGAAAAAGAACAAAATAGGAGGGATCACAATACCTGATATCAAGCTATATTACAAACCCACTATTCTCAAAACTGCCTGGTACTGGACAAGAACAGACATATAAACCAATGGAACAGAACAGAGAACCCAGAAATCGACCCAAGACATTATGCTCAATTAATATTTGATAAAAGAGACAAGAGCATACAATGGAGTCCAGACAGTCCCTTCAATAAATGGTGTTGGGAAAATTGGACAGATACATTCAAAAAAAATAAACTAGACCACCAACTTATACCATTCGCAAAAATAAACTGAAATTGGATAAAGCACTTAAATGTAAGATAGGAAACCATAAAAATCTTGGAAGAATCCATAGGCAGCAAAATATCAGACATCTGTCATAGCAATAGCTTTACCAATACAGCTCCTAGGGAAATGAAAACTAAGGAAAAAATAAACAAATTAGACTACCTCAAAATAAAAAACTTCTGCACAGCAAAAGAAACCACCAATAAAACAACCAGAAAGCCCACTGCATGGGAGAACATATTTGCCAATGTTATCACCGATAAGGGTTTAATCTCCAACATTTATAGGGCACTCATGTTACAACTTAACAAAAGGAAGATAAACAATCCAATCAAAAAATGGGCAACGAACCTAAATAGACACTTTTCAAAAGAGGACATACATAAGGCTGAGAGATATATGAAAACATGCTCAAAGTCACTAATCATCGAGAGATGCAAATCAAAATGACAATGAGGTACAATCTCACACCTGTCAGAATGGCAATCATCAACAAATCAACAAATGACAAGTGCTGGGAGGATGTGGAGAAAAAGGAACCCTAGCACACTGCTGGTGGGAATGCAGACTGGTGCAGCCACTGTGGAGAACAA
>NW_006383013.1:3801499-3806185 GCF_000327345.1 Myotis davidii | reverse complement strand
AGAGAGAGAGAGAGAGAGAGAGAGAAGTCTGGGTAACAGGGACCTGTGTCATATCTACACATCCAGCACCACTGTCCAGCCTACTCCCTCTTAGTTATTCCTTTCTTCTCCCATACCCTAAGAGAAAAAAAGAAAGAAAAGAAACTTCTAAGCTCACGTGCATATTGTGTGGCTTAATTATCATTCGGACAGCACTGCAAAAACCTCTCATTGAAAACACAGTGCGAAATGATGTCATTACCAAAATCTAGAATATTCTTGGATTCTTATGGTAAAGAATTTATACCCTCTTCACTGACACTTTGCAAACAGGTGGATAGACCCAGTTGGCAGGCAAAGGAAAAAATAGCTTAAAATAAATTGTAGCCCTAAATGGTTTGGCTCAGTGGATAGAGCGTCAGCCTGCAGACTGAAGGTTCCCAGGTTCAATTCTGGTCAAGGGAATGTACCTTGGTTTCGGGCACATCCCCAGTGGGAGGCATGCAAGAGGCAGCTGATCGATGTTTCTCTCTCATTGATGTTTCTAACCCTCTCCCTTCCTCTCTGTAAAAAATCAATAAAATGTATTTTTAAAAATTAAAATTAAAAAATAAAATAAATTGTAATATTTCACTGTAATATATTATTTACTGAATTCAAGCTTTGTCCAAACTGCATTAAACAGAATGTAAGCGTATGTCCCTATCTGATGGTAAAGTGCCAAGCCAGGTGCTTCAGAGCTGTGTGCTGTCCCCTTCTCCATGGTCTGACCTGACTGGCCAGACATTTATCAGTGTTCTTTCTGTAACCAAACAGCACTTACTCCATATTGTATGCTTCACCCCAGAGTCAGCCTAAAAATGCCTCAGCAGCACAGCTTTCTGCATTGACTTGGAGAAGTTGAGCCTTCGGCAGGCATCTTATCCAGATGTATCTTCTGCCTGGAGATTGGGTCTTAGCAGCAGCTCAGTCACCCTCTTAACCTATTTCTGAGAAATGAAGATTGGGAGCCAGAAAGCATGATTGAGTGGTGCCCTCTCAGGCTCCTGCACAAGCGCATCTTTATTCTGCTGTTAAATTTTCTAAGAGGTTGAACTAATAGATGTCCCAAACTCAGTGATCTCATTATGGAAACTTCAAAGGAATAAAATGAACATCATGGTTTCTTATGTAGGGAAGTATTCCAAAGTTTAAAGTATTATTCCATCTAGAAGACTATAAAGGACGTGATGTGTCTATGCCATTTGTGATTTTCTGGGAATCGTCTTAGAAGAAAGGTAGCATTACAACCAAAGACCTCTACTTCCTACGATTCTGTCTACTATCGTGTAAGCTGCTTCTCTCCAGGAGAGATGCTGCTCAACATCTGGTAATGCATGCCATGGAATTCTAGAGAACTCCATCATTCAGAGATTACCAACAAGCGTGCTGAGAGAGCCCAGCCAATGTGGCTCAGTGGTTGAGCATCGACCTACGAATCAGAAGGTCAAGGTTCAATTCCTGGTCCGGGCATATGCCCGGGTTGGGGGCTCAATCCCCAGTGTGAGCATGCAGGAGGCAGCTGATCAATGATTCTTTCTCATCACTGATGTTTCTATCTCTCAATCTCCCTCTCCTTTCCTCCCTAAAATTAATTTAAACAAAATATATTTAAAGAGTGCTAAGAGCAACAAACCCCACTACCTTCTGAACTGGATGACCACTGGGCTGGTTTACATCATCTATATGAGTCTTCATATTTTAGAAAGTTTGTGATTTACAGAAAGCAACATTGGTCTAGAAGTGACGACTCTCATCCCTAAGAAAATGCATTCTGGTGACCTACTTGGGTAGGAGACATGGAGAGGATTAAATGCTTAATATTTATCGAGCACCCACAGTGATCTATGTCCTGTTCCGAACCTAGAGAGGAGGCATAACTTCCCTTTCAATCAAGTTAATGAGGAATTGATTTTTGAAGCTTTTTAAAAACACAAAGTACGGTACCAATATTAAACACCAATCATATTGGGAGTGGTGCTCACCTAGCTAACTGCCTGATATGGAAGGGAAAATGTGAGCAAATCAATAGCAGATCTATAGCTTTTTCCCAGGGTGGTATTAGAGTGCTTTCACCCTCAGCAGCATGTGCTCGATGCTCAAACTATGTTAGGAATCAGAAGGGGACCTCACTTCTTCCTATGAGTAAAGGGTGCCCTTTATGATCTGGAGACATGGCACAAACAAAATCCAGAAGGGTTGCATAGGCCAGGATCAAGCAAAAGGCTCTGTCACGGGCTTTTGCAAATGTCTATCACAGTTTCTCAAGACAACTGAGCCACCTGGTGTTAGAAAGTTAACAGCTAAAGCTCTTTCTCTGTCTTCCTTGGAGGGCAAATAAGACTTTTCCCAAACGACCTTAAGAGAGTGTTAGCCAACATCCTTTACACTGAAGGTGATTCAAAATTAAGCTTCTCAACTCTAATCATTCCAAACTCTGGTCTGGGAACACTCAGAGCATATCCTGTATTGGTCAGATTTGGATTGTGCAAACAAATTTGAACCTATTGATGTCTAGGTGAGACACATCCACACTGGCAACAAAAAACTAAAATAATGGCAGTGATCATTTACAGAGGATTTAGTATGTACCAGACCTTATGTCAATGAGACACCTTATCTACAGTATCTCACCTAATCCTCACAACAACCCCATTGAGTATGTATTATTATTGTTATTGCCATCACATAGATGAGAAATTGAAAGTCAGAGCTGGTAAATGTTGGCATTGAAATTGCAATCCTAGGGCATCAGAATCCAGGTCCTGTGTCCTTCTTCACCCTACAATCTGCCTTCTAACAATTACAGCTGACATCTGTTGAACACTTACCCACATACCATGCTTAACAACAGGTGGATTATATGTGTCATCTCATCACATAAGCAGGTAAGGTGAGTGATACAGCAACTCCTTAGTCTACTGAGGACTGGCCTCATATGCCACACCCAGATGTTTCCTAAGGGGAAGGAAACAGATGTCACTGCCCTCAAGAAGGTCATTGTTCTCCCAGCTGACCCAGCAGCACATCCCAAGAAGGCATTAGCATGGGGTGCAGCAAGAACTCTGTGAAGGGAACCAAGATGGCAGCATACGGTATACACCTTTACATGCTGCCTCTCACAACCACACCAAAACTACAACTAAAAGACAAAACGGCTATCATCCAAAACCACGGGAAAGCTGTATGAGTGGAAGTTCTAGATCTAGAAAGAAAGAAAACAGCACATTGAGACTGGGTGGGAAGTGCGGAGGCCCAGAAGAGTGGAGGTACAGAGGCCCATGAAACAGGCTGGCAACTGGGTGCCCTGTTTCTTTCAATAGGAAGGGAGACACAAACTCCCTACTGCTCTAAGACTCTGGGGACCCAGACTCCTACAAGGAGAAACTGGACTATCTGACATCGGGTTGGAAAGCAAAGGTGGCTTTCCCGCGGAGATGCTCACAGGGATCATTGTTACTGCATGGGGGCATGGGAGGCAGGGACACAGAGACTCGGAGACGCGGAGACAGCTGACTGGCAACCATTGCTGTTTGCTCCACCCTGGTGATTCCCTGAGACCCCACCACACCCAATTTACAACCCCACCCAAGCTGTGCACAATGGCTTTTGCATATGAATGGCCTGTCCTTTCGCAGCCTAACCTAACAAACTGCAGGTGAGTAAGAGAGCTCCAAAACTTCTAAACCCCAAACAAAGAGAAGAAATCTGCAGATCTCGCTGTAGCTCCTGCTGGGTGGCCTCAGACAGTGGCTGACTTTGCATCTCCTTGGAGATACAGGAGCCAGTGTACTTAGTGGTCAGTGTGAGATGATACCAGATTTCAACTCCTCACATCCATAAGTGACACACTCAAGAGGCAGACTCAGTGAGCACCAAAGCCCCACTAAAGCAAGACCTGCCCCATAAGGGTGTCTCCAGCATAGCAGTTCTTCCATTATAGACATAGCGGGTCCTCACAGCCAATTGGCCTAGAGGTCAATTCCTCCCAGTAATACCAACAGCAATCAAGGCTTAACTATAAGAAGACTGTGCATCCAGTCCACAAAGGGGTGCACCAAGAGTGTCCACCTCAGGTGATTGGGGAGGCTGAGCCACTGGGCCCTATAGGACACCTACCACACAAGGCCACTCTATCAACACAGGGAAGCAGCCAAAATGCGGAGACAAAGAAACATGTCATGAATGAAAGAAATGGAGGAAAGCAAACTACTGGATATAGAGTTCAAAACCACAGTTATAAGGTTACTCAAGAATCTTCTAGAAAACTCCGAGGAACTTAGTGAGACCTCCAAGGAACTTAGTGAGACCTTCAACGATCTTAATAAGAATGCCAAAAAAAAAATGGAAAAGGACCAGTCATAAATTAAGCATGCACTGTCTGAAATAAAGAATAATACACAGAAATTCAACATTAGACTAGAGGATCCCAAGAATCAAATCAAAGATTTGAAATACAAGGAAGCAAAAAAAAACCCAACCAGAAAAGAAAAAAGAAACCAAAAATATGAAGATAGTGTAAGGAGCCTCTGGGACAACTTCAAATGTACCAACATCTGAATTATGGGGGTCTCAGAAGAAGAGAGAGAGCAAGATATTGAAAACCTATTAGAAGAAATAATGACAGAAAACTTCCCCTACCTGGTGAAAGAAATCAACTTACAAGTC
>NW_006383013.1:3784097-3801457 GCF_000327345.1 Myotis davidii | reverse complement strand
AAAAAGAAGAAAAAGATAAAGATAAAAATTCTGAACAACAAAGTGACAACAAATACATATCTATCAACAAGTGAATCTAAAAATCAAGTGAATAAAAAATCTGATGAACAGAATAAACTGGTGAATATAATAGAATCAAGGGCATAGAAAGGGAGTGGACTGACAATTCTTGTGGGGGAAAGGGATGTGAGCGATGCAGAAAGAGATTGGACAAAAATCTTACACCTATAGATGAGGACAGTGGCGTGGCGTAAGGCATAGGGTGGGAACTGGATGGGGGGAAGCTATGGGGGAAAAAAGAGGAACATCTGTAATAATCTGAACAATAAAGATTTATTTATTTAAAAAGAAAAGAACTCGCCCTAACTGGTTTGGCTCAGTAGATAGAGCATCGGCCTGTGGACTGAAGGGTCCCGGGTTTGGTTCTGGTCAAGGGCATGTACCTTGGTTGTGGGCATATCCCCAGTAGGGGGTGTGCAGGATGCGGCGGATTGATGTTTCTCTCTCATCAGTGTGTCTAACTCTATATCCCTCTCCCTTCCTCTCTGTGGAAAGTCAATAAAATATATTTTTTTAAAAAAAAGAACTCTGTGAAATCCTATATAATAAAGTGGTAATATGCAAATTGACCCTCACGCCCTCACATCATCACAAGATGGCCGCCCCCATGTCATCACAAGATGGCTGCCCCCATGTTGTCACAAGATGGCCAGCAGGGGAGGGCAGTTGGGGGTGACCAGGCCTCTAGGGGAGGGCAGTTGGGGGCAATCAGGCTGGCAGGGGAGCCGTTAGGCATCAATCAGGCCAGCAGGGGAATGGTTAGGGGGTAATCAGGCTGGCAAGCAGGCGAGTGGTTAGGAGCCAGAAGTCCCAGATTGTGAAAGGGATGTCCGACTGCCTGCAGGGATCAGGCCTAAACTGGCAGTTGGACATCCCCCGTGGGGTCCCAGATTGGAGAAGGTGCAGGCTGGGCTGAGGGGACCCCCCCCCCCAGTCCACAAATTTTATGTACTGGGCCTCTAGTATATACATGAAGAGCTCCATCGTAATTTGTTTAGAAAGTCTAAATTATAAAAACATTTTTTAAGATACACAATTTTTTCACTTTTAAGAAAAAAGATAACTATGGTAACAATGTATTGGTAAGCAAAAATCCTGAATAGCTAAGAAAAACTTTATCATTTCTTTTACTTTTAAAAGTGCTTTCTACAGTGCCTGCAAATAGTTTGTTCTCCTATGAAGATGAAAGAGTCCCCGTGACATTTAACTTCTGTCTGAGTTATAACAATTTCCAAATTAGTGTCCTCCAGTAGGTCTGTATTATGAACATGTATTTCACCTATATTGACTTTTTAAAACAGCTCTTTTCCCAGAAATAAATGGTTTTAGTCTGTTATATCATTTACTTTTTTTATTACATCTTTATTGTTGAAAGTATTACATATGTCTCCTTTTCTCCCTATTGACCCCTTCCAACCTGCCCCGCCCCCCACCTCAGGCCTTCACCACCCTATTGCCTGTGTGCATGGGGTTAGATCATGTGCTACTTGTCTTTCACAGATTGGCTTATTTCACTTAGTATGATACTCTCAAAGTTCCTCTATGCTGTCTCAAAGGAGAGAGCCTTCTTTTTTACTACTGCATAGTATTTCATGATATAAATGTACACAGCTTTTTTTTAAAATATATTTTATTGATTTTTTTACAGAGAGGAAGGGAGAGAGATAGAGAGTTAGAAACATCAATGAGAGAGAAACATCGATCAGCTGCCTCCTGCACACTCCCCACCGGGGATTTGCCTGCAACCCAGGTAGATGCCCTTGACTGGAATCGAACCTGGGACCTTTTAGTCTGCAGGCCAACGCTCCATCCACTGAGCCAAACCGGTTTCGGCTATACACAGCTTTTTTTATCCACTCATCTGCTGATGGGCACTTAGGCTGTTTCCAGATCTTAGCTATTATAAATTGTGCTGCTATGAACATAAGGGTGTATACATTCTGTCTGATTGGTGTTTCAGGTTTCTTAGGATCCTAGAAGTGGGATCACTGAGTCAAATGGCAGCTCCATATTTAATTGGGGGGGAGGGGCAGAGGGGAACTGCATACTGTTTTCCATAATGGCTGCACCAGTACACATTCCCACCAGCAGTTCTAGAGTTCCTTTTTCTCCATTCATCTATCTATTTTTAAGTTTAGAAGAAATAAAGTAGGCTGTGACATGTGCTAGAAATGCTAGTTGCTCCTCCATTGCTGTCTGCACTCCCTCCTCTCCACAAAACCCCAATTTTGCTCAGGGCTACAATATACTCAGCTGAAAGCATTAACCTTCCCAGACTTCTTCCTAGCTAGTAGCCATGTGACCTGGTTCTCGTCAATGAGACATAAGCAGAAATCTGAAAGGGATTTCTGAGGAAAGTGTCTATTCTCCAGATGCTAGCACTTCCTCCTCCCCTTTGCTCTGCCTCCTGCATTCTGCCAGGAGCATGATCATAGCTTCTAGAGGTACAGCAACCATCTTGCATTCATGAGGATGAAAGTTACATGGTATAAATGACAAAGCAAGAACATAGAAGAAGCCATAGTGTTCAGTGCCATCCATGAGCAGCTACACTGGCTATGGAAACCTCCCCCACACTCCTGGGCTTCTCTTGTGTGGAAAAAAACAAAACACCTTTTTTATGTAATCTACTGGAATTGAGGTATTTATTATCCTCCACCAAAGAGATTTTTTTTAAAGTCTAATGTATATTTTCTGTATCCTAAGAAAAAGTAATCAAGACTTAGGATATTTAGAGTTGAATAGATCTGTCAAAGTTATCTAATTGAAATGTAAGGTTTTTTGCTTTTTGTTATTTTACAAGAAAACCAAACAGCAAATTAGAGATGTGCCTTGGGTCACAGAGCGAGTGCTCAGTCCAGTGCTCTTCCAATGATTCCACGTTGCCTGCCCTAACGAACTAAAGATTGGAATGAACTAGAAAGAGAATCAGTTCTAGATTCTGATAAAAGCAACTCTGCAAGAGAATAAGCTAGACTCAGTATCTGGATAGAGTCCTAGTAAGAGAAAAGAATAGCTCATAGACCTCTATAACTACAAGTTGGAAACAACTGCTTATTAAACTTTTTTTAGCACTCTCCCCAGAGTAAGCTGGAAATAGCAGTGTTGGTTTTATTCTTCTTTAAAAGTGAAAAGTTGCCCTCTTCTTATTTGAGAATAAAGTATTCAAAAGAAGGTCCAGTGTCTGCACTGTCTGTGTAGCCTCTGCATAGGGCCTGTCCCACCTCTAGAGGTTTAGAGTATGGACTCTGGAGCCAGGCTGCCTAGGTACAAATCTCAGCTCTACCATTTACCAGATGCATGACCTTGGGTCATTGTTATGACCTTCCTGGATTTCCATCTTCCCATCTGTAAAATATGTATACTAATAATATTTACTCTAAGGTTGTTGTGGTCATTAACTGAGCTAATATACGTAGTGTTTAGAAATGTGTGTATGTATATACACATACATATAAATATATACCAGTACACATACATATGTACGTCATCATTACTGTAATAGCCATAATCATGTGAAATAGGTGACTAGGGAAAAGAAAAGAAATTCCAAGTTCCCAGGGTTTGGTTTGTGTTTTTTTAGCAAACTGAGAACAAAAGTGCCCATATGAATGACTTCCTAATTTGAAGGACCCAACCAAATATTTGTTAAATGAGTGAATAAATGACATCTGTCAAAGGAAGCTAGCTGCAAGCATTTTTTATGCCTAATAGACCAGAAGTCCAGAAGAAATCTTATAAGTTTCAGGAAAGGGTAATGCAAAAAGCAAAAATTCTAGTCAAGATTTGGAAATATGGCCAGGGTTAGTTTAGCCATAAATTCAAATTTATAAATAGCCAGAAAATATGTCATCATACTTCTGGCTCATATTTCTTTGATAATCTGCTAGAAAAAAATGTGGTGTTTGACTTCATCAGTTTTAATAATAAAATTATATTTTTCCTGTAAAAGAGACCAAATGGTTATAAATCCGTAATGGAGCCTTAGCAACCCCAGTGAGAATGTCAGGGCATCTGTAGCAGCTGGGGCTCAGAACACTTAGTCCTGACATCTACTGCCACTTGGTGGACACTCCCTATCACCTCCAAGTCCACAAGGACAATGACAGCAGTGGGCTGAGAACCAGATCCCAAGCTCTGGGTATTGCTGTGTGACCTTGGGCAGGTCATATAATCTTATTTTGGCTGATGTTTTAACAAGAAAAATGAGAGTCTTGGTTTAGATCATTATCAAGGTTAAGTCCAATACTTCTAAGAAATCTTCTATAGGGATAAAAACACAAGTTAAGGATATAAATTTTGATAAATATCAAACCCAGGAAAATCAATGAGTATCTCCAAGCTTTGACAAGCTTAGACTATATTACCTACTTTCAATGTACCTATCACTATTAACCTACATAGTTTTTATCATGATTATCACTTTACTATGGCAGAAAGTGTATCATTTGCATTTAAATATCTAAGCTATTGCAATGATCTGCTATGGGATCACATGGCACAAGATCTCTGAAGCCATACTCCCAAGAAGGAAAAAAAGGGGTGGGGGGGGCAGTAAATAGAAGGATTTACAAGATGGAAACTAAAGGCATGCTCAAAACTTAATAGAGAAATCATATTGAATGCTATGTCAATTACAATGCCATATCAATGGCAGAATTTCAAGACAAAGGTCAGGTAGCTGTGGGGGGCATCTGTTGTCCCAGCGTCTATTCCAATTTTGCCTTTTCTAACATATCTTGAATTTTCCATCCAAGCAACTTGCCTGAGATTGACTTCACCCCCTACAATAGAAGTTAAGTCCAGATTGGCTTAAGCAATTCTGCGTATCCCCTCTACCTTAGCCACAATGATTGGTTGGGGGAAAAAGGCACATGTTAAAGGCTGAATGTTTGTGTTACCCCCTGCCCCAAAATTCTTATGTTAAAATCTAATTCCCAATGTGATGTGCTTGGAGGTAAGGCCTTTGGGAGGTAATGAGGTCATGAGGGTGGAGCCCTCATGAATGGGATTAGTGCCCTAATAAGGGGCCAGAGAGTTAGTTGACTCTCTTCCCACTATATGATGATACTACCTAGAATACCTTCACGATAACCCAATATGCTGACACCCTGATGTCAGACTTTCAGCCTCCAGAACTGTGAGAAATAAAGTTCTGTTGCTTATAAGTCACCCATTCCATGGTACTGTGTTAGAGCAGCCCAATTAACCAATCAGAGCCAATAAGACTCACTTTTTGGTTGAATGTTCAGAAAAGCAAAGTTTCTCTTTCTCATGGATATGAATTAAAAGACTGCCAGGGGAGATACTTAAAATCACTTTTGACACAGGAGGAGAGCCTGCTTGACAATTGGGGTCAATGTCAAGGAATGGGAGAAAAGCCAGTTCTGGTCATGTCATTTGAGTCTTGATTCAAGCCTTGTCTGAATCATTTAGTTACAAAGCAAACAGATTCCCCTTTTAGCCAATTTGGGTTGAGTTTTCCATTATCTGCAACCCAAAACTTCCTAACTGAAACACTTTACTAAGTGTTGGAATGGAGACATTAAGAGCAAATGAGGGTGCACACCAGAACCATTCATGATTCAGGAGACAAAATTACCAAGAGCAAATGAGTTGACAGAAAAGAAGAACTAGCAGAGCAGATCTGGTGGGGAGGGATTTGACTGAATTCCACTAGAATAGCTGGAATTCCACTAGAATAGCAGAGTAGCTGGAACACGTCTACATTTCAAAGATCAGGCACACACACCTTCCTGCTGGTATCATAGAATGTCTTATGTGGGAGAAGTAAAGGCAGGAGGCTCTATATACCTGTCGAAATGAGGAACAACTTCACTGAGAGTCACATTGAGACTCAGTGTTCCACTGAGAAAAGATGAGATAAGGTAAAAAGAAAGGCTGGGCTTGAATGATGAAAATCTTAAATCATTGTGAGTACTGTACTTTGGAAAACACTCTCCAGGTTGGACAGCATGGCCTCTGGGCCTGGACAGTGCAGGTGAAATACACCAGGGCCCCGAGATGAATGAAGATGGCCAAGGCAAAGGTTGCTCTTCATTCCTAATCTGGGGATATTTATCCTGGACAGTCCCTTCTCCTTAAATCTCCATGTTCAAGATCATTCATTTATTCTTTCATTCAAATAACGTGCTTTGACGCCAATCAGAAAGGATATATGCACCCCTATGTTCATAGCAGCACAATTCACCATAGTTAAGATTTGGAAACAGCCTAAGTGCCCATCAGCAGATGAGTGGATTAGAAAACTGTGGTACATATACACAATGGAGTACTATGCTGCAGTAACAAAAAAGGAACTCTTGCCTTTTGCAACAGCATGGATGGAACTGGAGAGCATGGGGAATCCAGTCCTTTAATATGGGCCCAGCAAGAGTAAAGGAAAGAATGGGGGGGCTGAGGACACATTTGTAATACCTTAATAATAATTTAAAAAAGATTAAAAAAAACCAACAAATAATGTGCTTTGAGCTTATGCTCTGTGCCAAGCACTAGAGTTATAATAGTAAACCAAAGATAAAACACCCTTTCATTTATAGAGGTATAGTCTAGTGAGGAAGAAAGATAATAGGCAAGCAAGTAAATAAGCACATAAGATGAGGTCATTTAGACAGTGATAAGTACAATGAGAAAAATAAAGCAAGGTCATAGGGTAAAGAGTGGCATAGAGGTGCGTTTTGAGCTGAAACCTGGATAAGAGAAAGTAGCAAGCCCAGCAGATATTTAGCGAGAGATTGAGAATTCAGGACAAGCAAGTGCAAAGGCCCAAAAGGTAGAATTGTTCAGTTTTCATAAACTGGAAGGAGGCCAGTGCATCTGGAGCAGAGGGAGCAAGGGGCACTCTGACAGCAGATGGGTTAGGAGAAAAGGACAGGGGCTGGATCGAGTAGGGATTGGAAGCCAGGCTTAGAAGCAGGACATTAATCAAAATTGAGTGGAGAGCCAGAGGAATTGAAGTAAATGAGTGGCATTATCTGACTTGAGTTTTAGAAGATTATGCCTGCATGGCTAATGGACTATAGGCACAAGTATGGACCTGAGAGAACAGTCAGGGGACTTTTGAAGAAATCCGGGAAAGAGATGGTGGTTTAGGTGTTAAGGATGGTAGTAGTGGGCATGGGGAAAAGAGGAAAAATTCTTCTTGGAAGTTCTTAGCACCTTGTGATAGTTGTTGTCCCTTCCTTATATACACATCAAAAATAACAACAGTAGCTCTGAGCAGTCACTGTATGCCTGGCACTATGGCTTTAGGTATGTACATTCACATGCAGTCTCATTTCATCCTCTCAACAAATCCATGAGGGAGATTGTTATGGATGGAGTTCCTCTCAAATTCCTATGTTGAAGCCCTAACCCCGATGAGATTGTATTTGCCGATAGGGCCTTTAAGGAGGTAATAAAGGTTAAATGAGGTCACAACTATGTGACCCTAGTCAAATAGAACTAGTGTACTTTTAAGAAGAGGGAGACACCAGGCATACTCACACACAAAGGAAAGGCCATGTGAAGACATAGGGAGAAGGTGGCCATCTGCAAGTCAAGGAGAAAGGCCCCACAGAAACCAAACCTGCTGATACCTTGATCCTGGACTTTCAGGCTCCAAAACTGTGAGAAATCAATTTCTGTTTTTAAATCTACCCAGTCTATGACATTTTGTTATGGTAGCCTAAGCTGACTAATACAAAGGTACTAGCATTAAGTAGTGAGTACATATAAGCCTCAGAGCTAGATTTCCTGGCTTCACACATTAATATACCTGCCTCCTTCTTGACCATGATGTTCTACTGCCCACCAGAGAAACAGCAAAGACTCCAG
Organism: Myotis davidii; assembly: GCF_000327345.1. Taxonomy (NCBI): domain Eukaryota; kingdom Metazoa; phylum Chordata; class Mammalia; order Chiroptera; family Vespertilionidae; genus Myotis; species Myotis davidii. The sequence goes on along the minus strand of NW_006383013.1, from coordinate 3,793,561 downwards.
TAAGTATAAATTACATCAAAATTGCATTAACCCTACATATCACCAGTGGAAAATGAAGATGAAATATCCCCAGTCTAGAAAGAAAGCAATCTGTTAGAATGGCTCATTTAATAGATAGGTAATAGGGATGGGTGGGAAGGAAATACTACAGCCTAGCGGGAGAAAAGATGTACCCTTGAAAGGTTAGGCTCCCAACACTTAGCACCTATATAAAAAATGTGTAAGATCCTTCTGTACTGATTGGAGCCACCCTCAACAGGTTCTATTGGGCCACAGAATCACAGGTCAGCCTAGGGAGAAACAGTGGATTTTCTGTTTCATCCAGACCCTATGTTTACAAGTGAAGAGATGGAGGTCTGAAATGGCCAAGTGCCCTGTGCAAGTTCACACAGTTAGTGGACCTACTATGGGACTGGCCAGTGGTAGCTTTCATGAATCTTTATTTGAATCTCCCTGAAAGTCTATATATTTTAGCAGAACAGCATGTCCCATCTCAGGCATGCTACAGTTCAGGCTGACCTAATGACCCGAAGAACTTGAAGTCTCCTGGGGCTCTTGTTGCCATTATTTTAATCCTCTTTTCAAGGACAAGCAGCTCACATGACAGACAGGTGGGAAAGAGCAAATTTCTCCTGAGCAGTTCAGCCACTGGAAGGGATGGGGCATTGTGTTCTTGCCAGATTTATTTTTTAATACATGATGGTTTTCTTGCACATCTTGCAATAGGACCGCTTAGTGACAAATATTTTTCTAATTCACATTCAGCTGCCTATATTTTCTCACTTTCTACAGATGCTTCCAGACTCAGATCACACCAGCTCATTGTCACTGATACACTCATGCATTGAGCTGAAGTTAGCAGGAAGAGGGAGGTGGCATTTTTCCCTTGAATGGCTGAGAAATCCCCTCGCCCCCACATCCAATCAACCATCAAAGTCTTTCATTCCTTCCTTCCTGACATCTCTCACATCTGTTTCTCCCTCTCTACTCCCACTGTCACTACTGTGGTTCAGGATTCAACTGGCTCCTGCTTGGGTGGCTGCTGCAACAGCCTCCTTCTTCTCTTCCTACCTCTGGCTTCTCCCCTCCGCTCACCCAGGAAGACTCAAGCAGCCTTCCCACTGTTTTCATCATTCCCCTGCTCCAAAGCCTCTAGCCCTCCCGCCCCCACCCCCCCACCCCCACATAAGCAGAGAAGTCCAACCTAAGCTCAGAGTTCAAACCCTGTGTGTTGGTCCAAGTCTACCTTCCTAACCACATCCCTCACTCTGCCCCTATACAAACCCTGCGCTCTAACCTAGACTTACCCAAGGTCTCCCAAAGATGCCATCACCATTTCCTTCCTGATCTTTTATGACTTGCTGACTGTCTTCCACCAAAGCCCTATGGATTCTCTAATAACCAGATCTTCCTTCCTTCGTGCTTTCCTCATTCAACAAGAAATGACTGAGAAGCACCGGAAAGCAGAGGAAGGTCTGCCCTCCTGAGAAATTAGAACACAGAAAGACAAAGTGAACTGAAGATGGCACACACCTGGAGTCCTTATTTACCTGTCCCTCCTTTAACCCCTTCCCCAATAATTTTTTTGTTAAAAACGTTTCTTTTTCAGACTAATTTTTTTATTTTGGTTCTATATAGTATTTTTGATGCTGGTTATGAAAACAGTTTGTAATTATTTCTTCTTCCCATTTTTGGTGTAAAATATAGTATTTCTTCAGAAAGTTTCTAGATGAAATTATTTAGAATGGTACGTATATAGCTGGTTTTTGAAGGTAAAGTTTTAGACGCGTATACTCGTCGACGACTGAAAAAAGAACATTTTGTGAAAACGTGTATACACGTTTCTGCCGGGGAAGGGGTTAAGGATTAAAAAGAGTTGTAATGCCCTAACCAGTTTGGCTCAGTGAATAGAGCCTCAGTCTGCGGACTAAAGGGTCCCAGGTTCAATTCCAGTCAAGGGCATGTACCTTGGTTGTGGGCACATCCCCAGTGGGGAGTGTGCAGGAGGCAGCTGATCTATGTTTCTCTCTCATCGATGTTTCTAACTCTCTATCCCTCTCCCTTCCTCTCTGTAAAAAATTAATAAAATATATATTTTTTAAAAAAGACTTGTAATGTGAAAATGGACCACCTGGCTGAGCCAACAGGTGCAGCCACTGGATAAATATCTAGAGCCAGCCAATTAGTAGTGACTATGAAGATGTGCCTCTCATCAGCCCTGCCTGTGGATGCCAACCTGAGCATTCCCAAAGCTTCTGAATGTTTCCTGGGTTGTCTCAACCCTCTGTATGTTACATTTGCTCATACATACATACATAGACACACACCAAGATGCATTTGATGAGTGTAGATATAAGGAGGTAGAGGTCGATGTGAAAGTGGGTACTAGAGGATCCAAGTTAGTTTCTGTTAACCTGAAAACCCTTCCTCATTCCCTGCCCCTGGCCTCTTAACCACAAACCATTCTTGGTCTTATGGCCACCATGCAAGTGGGGCCAAATGTCACCTGAATTTGACCAACCCTTGAAGCATTCCTGATCCCTTAGTGAGATCCCAGTTGGCCTCTACTTCTCCACTCTTCCCAAGCCTGTGCCAGTTTTAACTGGACTCATTCCATTCTCCTCTTTTGTCATCCCAAATCTTATGCCCAAGAAAAGAAGTGAAAACCACCAGAGTCCCTATAATGGGTCCTGGTGAACATCAGAGGTTCCAGGTCACTCTAACTTTTTGAAGAGCTGGGAATAAGGAGGGATGGAGGGCACTCAGGGTCATCAGCCCTTTCAGAAAGCATACCTGATAGAAAAGGGGTAGGAAGGTTTCCAGGCAAAGGAAATAGACTTGGGAAGGCCCCGGGGGGGCAGGAGGGGAGTACCTTGGCATCTCTAAAGAATTATGTTCTTCACCCTGGCCAGTGTGGCTCAGTTGGTTGGATGTTGTTCCATGTACTGAAAGGCTGCAGGTTCAATTCCCGGTCAGAGCACATGCCCAGGTTGTGGGCTCGATCTCCAGGTAGGGGATGTGCAGGAGGCAGCCAATAGATGTTTTGCTCTCACATCAATGTTTCTCTCTCTCCCTCTCCCTTCCTTTCTCTAAAAATCAAGTTAAAATCTTTTTTTAAGGATATGTTCTTCAAAAGTTTCTGGAAAAAAACAAATGAGGCAGACAAAGGCTCAAGGGGCCAGGGGAGGCTGGCAGTGGCCATGTCACTGCAGGTTGACACTCCAAGTGTGCTAGAAAGCCACTGATAAGTTTTAAGCCAGAAACAATACCCCCTTCCCATTGGGACCTTCCACACCATTTATCCCAAACCCTGTTCTTTCAGCCTCTTGCCACAAGCTGCCATTTATTACTAAACTAGAGACCTGGTGCATGAAATTTGTGCATGGGTATGGTCCCTAGGCCTGGCCATCTTCCCCGGCTGCTAGTAGCCAGCCCCATGCCCTGCCGCCACCCACCCCTGGTTCCCCATTCACCATTGGGCAATTGGAGCCTACTGGCTGGGGGTGGGGGGTGTGAAGAACCAAGAGGTCGGTTCCCACCTGCTCCCTGGAGCCACCCCCATTGCGGGTCGCTCTCTGTGTGTGGGACAACCAGCTGGGCGAGGACCTTGGCCTGGTGCTACCCGCACCCCCAGTTCCCCATTTGCCATTGGGCGATGGGAGCCTGCTGACCAGGGAAAGGGACCAAGAGGTGGTCGGTGAGCCTCATAGTGACTGGTCAAGCGGGCATTCTGGTCGTTCCACCATTAGGGTCAATTTGCATGTTATCCTTTTATTATATAGGAGGATTAACAAGCCAGCTTCATAAAATCTCAGATTCAGTTTGTTTCTGTGTGGAAGAGGACAGATCCTAGGAGAACTGCGGTGAGGATTAAGTGATATATCCTTTGCCAAGTACCCAAGAACCTGGTAGGAAATCAGTCAACACTGTTCACATTCTCCCACTATCTCAGTGCCAGACCCAGTGTTGAGCCCTGGGATGCAAAGGTACCTAAACATTGTCCCTGCCCTCAAGGATCTCCCTGCCTTGTAGAGCTGAGGAGAGACACAGAACCAGGATTCTAACATAAGGTGAGACACGCAGTGAGAGAGGCATGAACCTAGTGCTACTGAGGGCAGAGGACAAAGTGATTTCTTCTCCTGGGAATGTTGGGCCATTAGACCTGGATCTTAGTGGTTAAATGGAACCACCATTTTTCAAGGTCAGCCCCAACACTTAGGTTCTGTCTTCTCTTCTTATGACATTATGGAGAGGTTAAGAATATCTGTTTCCCTAACTTTTCTTTGAACGACATCACAGGCCAATAGCAAGAGAGCTGACCCCATCCAGAGAGCTGCATGTGAGTTGCATCTTAAATAATTATTGTTTTCTCATAACACAACAGGGAACTCAAGGAGCTGGTTTATATTCTGAATTCCTAAAGATTATAATCCATTATAGGGGTGTATTTGTTCCCAGAACTGAGATAATGCGGGGCAACACTGCAGAATTAATTGTCCCAAAGCTATAAATCTTCTTCTTATTTCTTGACATATTTACAATGACAACTTGTAAATTCCTCCACACCTATCTACACACACACACACACACACACACACACTTGGGGGCTGCCTGGTTGGCAAGGTAAGCCAGGGAGTTGACTGTATCAGTGACAGCAACATAATAACAGCAATCATGGCAGCAATTACAATTCAGTGCATCCTTCCTGCATGCCAGGATCTATATTAAGTGCTAAAGCTACATGATCTAGTCAGTCCTCATAGCAACCCCATGAGGTAGGTCATATTGCCCTCATTTTAGATAAGGTGATAGACTGAGGCTCAGAGCCTCTCAGAGGTAAAGCAACTTGCTCAAGACACAGAGTGAGTAAGCAAGGTCAGGGCTCAAACCAGAAGCCATGGTCTGTGTCCTTAACTCTAAGATGTTCTTAACTATCAGGCACAGGAGACCAGTCCTGCTGAGTACTGGTAGCAGCTAGAGCCATTCTTTGCTTGGAACACAAACACCGAAGCACTTCCAAGCAAAGACCTATAGGGACTCAGTGTGTGGATCCCACACTTGTGCATGGAGCTCATCACACCCAGTGCCAGTGGGATGAGTCTGCAAGGTCATACTTTGAAAACCAAAGAAGTAGGCACCCACTCCTCTTCCCACTGCTGGGTAGTGGGTGACAGGAATGGCACAGAGATGCTCAGAAAGTGATGAACTGGGAAGTGGAGGATTAAATGGGGGGTGAGGGGAAAGGGGAAAAAGGAAACATAATCCAGAGTAAGAGGAAAATAAGGCAAATGAACAAATTTTCAGAAAATAGAAACTCAGGAAGCACTTCCCAGGGCGATGTAATAAATTTTGCCCAGTGGCACATTCCTCACCCAGGAGCCCTTAAGACAAACAGACCAAACACAACACCAGTACCAATGTTACAACACCTTAATAATATATGCATGTCCCCAAGTCAGCCTGAGCCCTTATACTCCATACCTCTGGCCCAAGCCTTGTAACAAGATTATATACAGCCAAAGCCTGAATAATTCATTCACCAAATATTTATGCTACAGGCAGAGTGCCATGATTTGACCATACAGCAGTGAACAAAACAGCAGGGTTTGAGTCCTCATGGACAAGACAAAAAAGTAAAATATAAAATCCGTTACATGGCCATCATTGCAATGGTGAGAAACAAAGTGTGAAAGGTGGGGAGAGAGTACCAAGTGGGAGATGGGAACAGTGTCTGACTTTCAATGGGAAAGTCAGAGAAAGGCCCACATGAAAGTGACAATGGGTATGGACATGGAGAAGGCTAAGGAACAATGGGAGCAGAGGTTTTCAAGCAGAAAAAACAGCAGGTGCAAAGGCCCTGAGGCGTAAACATGCCTGGTGCAGTTGAAGACCACCAAGGCCAGCTTGTCTGGGGCAGAGTGAGCAAGGAAAGTAGATAAGGCCAGGGAGGTCAAGAGGTGGAGAGGTCTGTGGGAACTTCTGAATGGGATGGGGAAAAAACACTGAAGATTTCTGGAGAGAGACATGAAGAAATTTATGTTTGGCCAGCATCATTAAGTTGAGAATGGACTTAAAGGTATGAGGGAGGAAGCAGGGAGGCCAGTCAAGAGGTTATTGCAGGAATCCAGGTGAAATACAATGAGGACTTGGATCAGAGTAGTGACAGCAGAGGTGATGAGTGGCAGAGTCAGGATTTGGCCAATAAATTGGATGTGAAGTATGAGGAAAAGCAGAGTCAAGGTTGACTCCAAGGTCATCCATACCCAACTATATACTCTAACCTCGATTCCTACAGAGTCCTCAACTTGAATTTCCCATGAATAAAACATGAAGACATCTTATTCTTCACTTTTGTTTCATTTCCTTAGGGTAAGTAGGGTAAGTATGAAGGTGGGGAAATCCTTTCTCAGGAGTTTGAGAGGTTACAATATATAGGTGATGCTTAGTCCTAGAGCCCAGAGCTCCAGAGTGCCTCTCTCATGAGCTTTCTATTACTTCAGTGGTTTTGATTTTGTCGAAGTTCATTCAACAAATATTTATTGAGTATCTCTAGGGTAAACACCAGGCACTGTGTTTATCTCTGGGGCAGAGCAGGGAAGTCCTGATCCGGGCACTAAAGGAACTCTCAGTCCTGGTTTAGGAAGGGGACAGATACAACCCCCTCTACATTCATGCTAGAAGTGCACTCCTCTGTGCAATAGGAGGAAAGAAGGGATGTGCACTGTCCCCTCCTCCCCCTTTCTTCCTCTCTCCTCTCATTCACAGGCAGACACGCCCTTCTCTCTGGAAAACTGAGAATTCAGCTCTAGACCCACTGGCTTGGAATTGGCATGCTGACCCAACGCAAATGAATTCACTGTAGCCCAGGTCCCCAGCTGGGTGTGGCAGAATTGGCCGCAAGCAAAGAAACAATAAAGAAATCTCTAACATGTGCCAAGGGAGGGATTATCACATGGGCTCTTGCTTTTTATGAAATAGGAAAAGTGGATTTTTCTAGCTGACTGCATTTGATCGTTTTTCCTCCATTTGTTTTCAAGTTGAACATCTGATCTGGCAGGAACTTCTCACATTCAGCTGAAAAAAGATGTCGTTGAGCTCCTCTCCCAGCCACCCCTGATAAGGCTCTGACACCACCCCTAACACATAACAGCCTTCAGCATAAATCTGCCTAAAATGCCTTCTAATTTTGACCATGCTTAATCACCCAGGGATCTTTTGCTTCTGGGTTTATCAAAATCTCTTCATATTGTCTCCTCAGTCTCCAGTTTTTTCTCTGTTACCTCTGAATCCTTTTACAGTATACAGCTGGCCTATCTCCCCGCTGTAGGTTACTACTGCCACCTGGAAACAAAGAAGAGGACATTCCAATGATACCAGAAGGCCCAGAAATCTTCTAGCTGAATCCAACTAGCACAACTGTGTCACTATCTGAAGGCTCTCACCTCTGAGCAGGTCACAGAGCTTCTAAAGCAGAGAGGCAGCAGTATGGAGCAGGGCACCTCGGACTTCAGTGTACACACCAGTCACTGGGGTCGGTCTTGCTAACATGCAGATTCGGATGCAGTATGTCTAGGGTGGGCCAAGATTCTGCACCTCTACAAAGCTCCCAGGTGATGCCCATGCCACTGGTCCATGGACCACACTTTGAGGAGTAAGGATGAAGTTCTAGGAAGCCCATGGGTTAAGAAACTGTGACTCTAGATCTGAATAGACATTTCTCCAAAGAAGACATACAGAAGGCCAACAGACATATGAAAAGATGCTCAAATCACTAATCATCAGGGAAATACAAATTAAAACCACAATGAATATCACCACATGTGTCAGAATGGTTGTCATCAACAAATAAGTGTTGGTGAGGATGTGGAGAAAAGGAACCCTTATGCACTGTTAGTGGGATTGCAACTTGGTGCTACACTATGAAAAACATAGTATGGAGGTTCCTCAAAAAATTAAAAATAGAACTACCATATTTATCTGAAAAAATCCAAAACACATCATGAGGCATCTCAGAGAGCTTTTTAACTTCCTCCTTAGCCACCCTCAACCAAGAGAACCCACCTGATTTGCATGCTTAAAATGTTAATATCATTAACAATGAATTCTCACTCATTTCATAATTAAGGAAACTAGGGGCAGAGCAATCAAGGGCTTACATATAGTCACACAGGCAACTAGTGACAGACTTTGGGCCCAGGTAAATACAGAATTCCCTTTCAGATAGAACTCTACAAAACTGTCTTACTATTCATCCCCCTCTTATCTAGTAACTTCCATTGGACCCTAGTCTAAGGAATAGGATTAGGATAGGAGGAAGAAGCCAGCAGATAGCAATAGGTATATAACATAAATTCAGTTTAATCAGCATTTTGCCCAGTGCTGCCCATTCTCCCTACTTTCCAACCAGATACCAGTGCATAGAAGCTTTGCAGCTACTATGGTCAGAAATGGAACTGGGATGAAAGAGTAATTTCCCCTCCAAGGTGAGTTCTTGGGATTCTAGACCAGTGAGATAAGGGCTAGAGGCCTGGAGTACAGTAACTTACTGTGGCATCCTTGACCTATTCTCCATATTTCCCAACTTTCTAGCAATTTGAAAGTTTTTTCAGTTGACTCAGCTCCTTATTTAAATAGAATTACCTTTTTGGAAAGTTAAGTCTATCAACCACACCTGAGTATGAATTCCTGTTACTCACCTGATCAAACTGCCTAATATGAAGTTAGGGGTGGAGCTGGGAAATCAGAGATTTTAGAACAAAGGCACTTGGAGGAGGGCCTTAATAACCAATTAATTACAGCATTCTCTTAGCTAAATTAGTCCTTGCAGTATACTAAGAATACCAAGTGGAATAGAAGATGTCTTTTCTAACTTGCATAAAACCCAGAAGATATTTTTAATTAATAAATATAACCACATAAAAAATCTTTCAAATAAAAATAACTCACAGCATAGATAGAGTTTATCTTTCTAATAGATAAAGAACTATCAGAATCTGTAAGAAAAAAACTTACAGGATGGATGAAAATAAAGTACACTGAAAATGGAAAAAATAATATGAGGGAGTTCACAGAAAATACAATGACTCTTATGCTTATGAAAAGATGCTCAATCTCCATTGCGATTAAGATAAATGCAAATTGAGCGGAGACTATGCCATCTTGGACGATTGTTGCCGGCGTCCAGAGACCAGCTACTAACCTGGAAACAAGGGATCTTAAGCAGCGTGACTGCCTGAACTCAGAGGAGCACTGCTTCTTCTCACCGAAAGCGCAGCAGAGAGAGAACTACATAACCAAACACCTTGAGAAGAGAAATCATGGTGAAACAAAGAACCAACCCAAATATGAAAGAAAAACAGGCATCATCAGAAAAGGAAGTGAACGAAATGGAGGCAATGGAGGCAAGCAACCTGTCGGAGAAAGAATACAGAGAAATGGCCATAAGGTGGATGAAAAGAGACTCT
>NW_006383013.1:3765155-3779615 GCF_000327345.1 Myotis davidii | reverse complement strand
AGGGGGGGCTGAGGACACATTTGTAATACCTTAATAATAATAATAATTTTAAAAAAAGATAAATGCAAATTAAGACACTGCAATGCCATGCTTCACCCATCAGACTGACCAAACTCCAACAGTTTGATTATACACTTTGTCGATGAAGCTGTAGAGAAACAGGCACTTTCTTACTTCCTGGTAGTAACATAATCTCATACAACCCCAGTGGAGGACAACTGAGTAAAATCTATCAAAATCATAAATAAAGAAACCCTATGGCTCTGCAATTCCCTTCTGGGAATTTATTCTATAAATATGCTTACATAGGTGAAAATGACCTATGTATGAGGTTATTATTAACTGACACAATACTGAAGTAAAACCCAAATCACCACTGATAAAAAATTGGTTGAATGAACTGTGATACATTCATGCCATGGAATTCTATGCTTTCTATTCACAAATATGAAAAGATCTACAAGCTACATCACAAGAAGAAATAAGCAGAAAATTAGGGGCTATATAATAACTTTGATTATGAAACAGGGTAGGAGGCAGAACATACTAATCTTTATTCATATTTATTTACATAAATATAAACTCTGGAGAATTATCTAAGAAAATAATGACAGAGGTGTCTTGGAGTGGGGTTAGAGTTGACACTGGGTGGAAGTCTAGAGTGAGGGCAGGGGCAAGAAGAATATTTTAAATCACATGAATATATTTATTAACTATTTTTTAAAAATAAACTCACAAAAAATAGGTACTAAGAAAATAAGACACAGATCCTACCTCAAAGAGCTCACAGGACACCTATCAGTATCCATACAGATACACACATGAAAGGACCTACTTGTGGCTCTACTTAATGACGCCCTAGAAATAAGAACCCTTGTCTTAAACAGAAAATGAAATCACCAGACCCAGTGGAAGACCTCAGTCCTGTCATATCTCACCTTGCCTGCAGCTCCCAGGTCAACACCTATGCGTCTGATATAACAAAGCCACCTCAGGAGCAAGGCCCAGCAGCCAGGCCTCCTCCAAGCTGCCCTGATCAGCCCATCTTTAGAAACACAAAAAGAATGTCAACTTGGCCACCATGGATATGGGCCCACTGGCAACCAAGACCCCACCAGCCCAGCATCTTCTTCTGACATCTCTCCTATCATAGATATGTGTTTGTATTAGGGGTTTGTATTAGAGGGAGGAAGTCAGCATAAAGGATGCTCTAAATCCCAGGAAGGTTCCTTACCAAATCCACTTGCCTCAGTTTGGATTCCCCTTGGCCCCCCAAGCAGGCCTGGAGATAGGAATTCAGGTACAGTTAGTTTATTGGGAGACATTACAGGAAGCACAGGGAGGGCATGGAGAAGTAGAACAAGGAAGGAAGTGATGCCAGTTAAAGGTGTGTCAATGAACAGGTCACTACTGTGGGAAAACTGGGGCTCCATCCCACTGGGGGACCCTGGGAGAGACTTATAGAACACAACAGGGTTGGTGCCTAGTGGGGGAGGAAGCTGGATACTGATCCACCAACTCCCATCCCTCCTTGGTTGGAGGACACACTGGGGTGTGATTCTACCAACATTTCCATCATCAAAAAGTGGGCAGTGTGCTCCCAAGGCTTGAGAATGTCTTTGGGCAGAGACACAGAGGAAGACATCACATCCAGGAACTATATTAAAGTGACCTCAGGATGGGCCTAGGGGATTTGGCAAAAATCCCCGGCATCTGCTACACCTCACTATGCAGAGCTCAAGAGGCCTAACATAAAGGAGAAAAAAACCAGGGAGGCAACAACAATGTTTTCAAATATGTGGTGGTCTCACACAGACTTGGTGGGAGTATAAAATATTATGGACATTTTGGAGGGCATTTAGGAATATCTACTTTAGTTAAAAGACCATACATCCATTGGTCAACCCAAGCAATAATTCATTTATTCCTTATCCTTTCTTCCTTCAATAAAAATATGTGTGTATCTCAGGGGGTGGGGGTTAGGAGAGATAAAGCAAAGAACCTATATACTTATATGCATAGGCCATGGACACAGACAGTAATGTGGTGAAGGCCTAGGGGTGGGGCCGTATGAGTAGGGTCTGGGTGGAGAGGGATAAAGTGGGAGGTGGGGGGAATGGGGGACATCTGTAATACTGTCAATAATAAAATATTTTTTAATGTATGTGTATCACACACTGGGGATACAAAGATCAAAATGTCATGTTGCTATTCCCACTCAAGGAACCTACTTGTCTACCCTCTACCACACTCACCAAAGTTATCTGTTCTATGCCCTATGTCTTTCAACTGTTGCAATTTAAAATGACTAGGGTCCCTGGCTGGTGTGACTCAGTTGGTTGAGTGTCATCCTGTGCACCAAGAGGTCACCAGTATGATTCCTGGTCAGGCACATGCCCAGGTTGCAGGCTCATACCCTCGGGGGGTGGGGGGGTGGCGTGCAGGAGGCAGCCGATCTATGTTGCGCTTTCACATCAATCTTTCTCCCTCTCCCTTCCTCTCTCTCTCTAAAAATCAATAAAACTATAAAAATATAATGATGAAAATAAAATAAAATGGCTAAGGGATCAGCAAGTAACCTAAATGAAAGAAATGAACCAAACTGCAGGGGTCCTCAAACTTTTTAAACAGGGGGCCAGTTCACTGTCCCTCAGACTATTGGAGGGCCAGACTATAGTTTAAAAAAAAAAACTATGAACAAATTCCTATGCACACTGCACATATCTTATTTTGAAGTAAAAAAAGAAAACGGGAACAAATACAATATTTGTATTTGCATGTGGCCTGTGGGCCGTAATTTGAGGACCCCTGAACCAAAGTAATGAAACAGGATATAGAAAATGGCAGAGACTGTGGCCACTTGAGAGAACAATCCCCCTTGAAGATCTTTAAATGAAATTTTTAAAAGAGTATGTAAAAAAAAAAAAAAACACTATTCAAACTTTTATTCCAAGATGGACCAGCAGGAGCAGATTTTCCCTTTGGCCTAAAACAACCAAGAAATAAATATATGTGTGTAAAAAAATGATTTTCAAGACACTGGAGATCAGATGATGAAAGCCAGTGACACTTGAAAGACAGGACCCAAATGAGGTAAGCCTAAGAGTGCCCAGCTCGCTGCCTTGGAGAGTGTCCAGGCCCTAATGCAAGTGGAGCCCATCAGACTCCCCAACCTGAGGAGGCAGTAAGAGTCCTAAGGCAGCTCCCATTTGAAAGTCAGACTACCATGAAGGAGGAAGCCTGAGACAGAGAACTCCAGAGATCTGCAAGGAGTCCCCCTCAAGTCTTCATGCAAGTCAGGAAACTAATAGAACTGGGAGAAGAGCCACTCAAGAGCATGAGAGGAAACAGCACCCAACAGCCACTAGGGGCAGGAAATAGTGCCTGTTCCCACCAGCCAGACTGCAAAAGTGCAAAATCCATGGGGCATTGACTAGAACACTCAGAAGAGCCTTTTCGCGATGCTGGGGAATAATTTGCCCTAAACTAAACACTGCTCAGGTCCTGCATAATAAAACATAAAGCAACACCTGAAGGAATCACACTATTTTCAAATAACTGTGTCCCTCTCAGAAGGCCCCTGTGCTGTTTTGCTAGGGCTGCCATAAAAAAGTACCACAGACTGAGTGGCTTAACATTTATTATCTCACAATTCTGGAGGCTGTAAATCCAAGATCAAGGTGTCAGCAGGGTTGGTTTCTTTTAGCTTCTCTCCTTAGCTTATAGAAGGCCTTCTTCTCCCCGGTCTTCACATGGTCTTCCCTCAATATACTATATCTGTGTCCTGATCACCTCTCTTTATTTACATTTTTAGTTATTGGGGTGATGTTGATTAATAAAATTATATAGGCTTCAGGTGTATAATTCTATAACACATCATCTGTGTATTGTATTGTGTTCTCCTATAAGGACACCAGTCATACTGGATTAGGGTCCACCCATATGACCTCATTTTGACTAAACTACCTCTGTAAGGACCCTATCTCCAAATACAGTCACATTCTGAGGTACTGAGAGTTAGGACTTCACCATATGAATTTAGTGGTGGGGACACAATTCAGCCCATAGCAACTCCTCAGACTCTTCCTGCCTCTCCCCGCTCCCATACAGTGCCAGCTGCTGAAAGACCCAGAGTCCCTGCCAGTTCTCATTACCCTTCCAGACTAGGTCAGAAGGAAGCAGGACTGCTCTCTCACACACCACCTTCCACACTGTTCAAAGCCTGCAGCCATTTCTCCCTCGATTCACATAGGGAGTCCTAGCCCCAATCACCAGAGGTTTCCATACAAGCTCACCTTCCTCCCCTTCAGACACCAGTTAAGCACATCTCCCTCCCCCTCCTCTGCCCAGTTCATTTCGGGATTACCTCATTTAGAGAGCCAACATGACCTATTTACGTTCTGACCCACTTACAACAGAAACACCAATCACAAACACTGTCCAGAAGGAAAAAATAGATGGCCATAAATGTAACTGATTGTAAATAAAGAGGAATGATGTAGAAGAAGCCTTCGCTCACACCAACTGCTGATACTGCTGCAAAAGGTCCTGATGGGGAGCTGGCTTAGAAATTCGGGCAATACCCAGGGAGCCCCTTTGGCATCAAACATGGTGTAGGGTTTTCAGCCTTGTAAGCAGCCTGAAAATCAATGAAATGAGACCTGTTTACCTTGTTTTGCTCAAAGATGGGATGCGTATCTCCAAGTGCCTAGAGGAAATAATTTCCTGCCAAGAGATGGGACAACCCATGACACACGTGTGAAAATTTAGGAATCAAAAGGGATATTGGATCTGTCTTCCCTGATTCACTCCAGACCAAGAATGGGTGGAATTGGTCTAGAGGCCTCCAGAACAGGGGGTTGTGTAGTAAATATGAATATGAGCTGCTGTCTGACTCACAACTGTGTTTTCTTCCCTTTTCTCTTGGAATGGCACATTTCCCAAAAGTAGCTATGTCTTTGCTGTGTGACCTTTAACCTCCGGACACAGCTTACCAGTTGCAGGAAAGACATCTAATCCAAGCCTGAGCCAATCAGATTCTCTACCTTGGGAATTTGAGATTTAAGAAGATGTGAGGCTAGAGATCTTTGGGATCCCTCAAAAACTCCTGGTAAGAGGGCATCTGGAAACCCTAGGCAGGGCTGCTTTCTATTCTTCCGGAGGCCTGGCTAGTCTCCTCTCTGGAAGATTCTGGCAACCATCCCAATATCCTTCCTATTAATTGCCCATTTGCCTTACATTAGCCAGGGTTGGTTTCAATGAAATGCAATAAAAAGAATCAAATGATCTAATTTCATTTTGTTCATCTTTTGGTCCCAATACCCACAAAATTTAACATGCGGTATATATTCAATAACTTTAAGTGTATGAAAACCAATTTCCCCTGCCAATCAACTTCCTGTGGGATAAGATGAAGAATAAGGACAAGGTGTCCTGCCCTGGACAGGAAAAGATTCTTTGGTGCCAACTTTTCCTGACACAACAAATTATATAAAAACTCTGCCTCTGGTTTTCCCTGAAAGAGGAAGAGACACTAAAATGTTTGAGTAGAAACAATTACCTGATGCCAGACGCTCAGCAGGGTCCGAGAGAGGCAGAGAGTCTTGGGTCTTCATCCTGCTGACTTGTGGGCAGCATCCTCAGGGGGAGTGGGGGGGCAGAGCAGGCTGGAGAAAAGGTCACTGTTCTCCTGCTGGGATATGCTTCTCCCAGGTGGAACTTCATGCATGTACATCCTCAGTGGGGCGCCTCACATTTACACATTCTCTCCATGAAACTTCCATCCGTTGTCATGGTTTAGTCTAAGACTCGGGATGTCTGCCCAGACATCCACCCACCCATCCACACAAGCCTTAGCATTTGCTAAGCCCTCAGCTGTGCCTCTAGGCTCTATATATAGGTGACTGTGCCAATCTCAACAACACAGTGGATGGGACACCCTCTGGGGTCACTCCAGGCCCTCCACTCATCCATAGACTTCTATAGCACCTTTCCAAATGATACCACAGCCCTTAATCTCTCGCTTCCCCAGTCCAAACTCCACTCTCCCCGAGACTAGCTTCCAAGTTGCCAATTTAATCACATTGCTTTCCTATTCAAAAATCTTCAATAAAGCCCAAACCCTTAGCATGGCATTTAAGAACACCCACAACCTGAACCCAATCTATTTTTTTTAAACTTTTAGCTTTATTCTTCCAAATTTATTTCCTGCATGAAACCTCTACTGTCACCAAAGCAGCCTGCTTGTCTGCCTTCCCGCTAAGCAGATGGGTGTAAGCCTTCAGCTTCTGGAAGCCATGCTGCCAGCATATGGGGGGAGGAGCTGACAGAGAGAAAGCAAGACTGAGAGGTGGAGAGAAAGAGGATCCTAATGACGTCACTCGAGAGATAAGATCAGACCTCAAGTTAAATCTACATCTGGATTTTTTTACTATAAAATCCTCTTTGTTTTTCTTGAGCCTTCCCCCTCCAACCTCACAACTGGAAAATTACTAATACATCCATTTACCATTCATGGTCCATTCATAGTTCCTGACCCCTCCTCAAAGGGCATGGCAGTGGCCCTCATTTCCAATGTCCTAAAATATTATGGGTTGTGTCACTCAAGGGAGCCTTTCTGTGTACAACCTAGTGACAGCTATTTCTTAAACCCTTTATACTGTGGCAGGCTCTTATTATTACCAACCCCTTCCCAACCATCCCTTCCATCCCAACTTGCCAAAACCAACACCAGGTTCAGTGGTTGAAGACTCAGGCTCAGCAACCAGGGGGTAGAGGGAGTAGAGACTCCCCAGTCATCCTCACCTATAAGTCAAGCTCCCCTTTCGGAAGCCACCCTAGCTGAGCATTGGACAGCTTCCAGCAGCCAATCTGGTCATGTTGTCTGCCCACAAGGACCGGCCATAGGTAGGAGGTACAAGGAGGTTTCTGAATGGGTGGAGGAAGAGAAAGGAGAGGTGAAGTCAGAGGAAGAGAAAGCCACAGTTTCACACAGGCTGTGACTGTCTGTTGTTGGGCACAGAATGGGAGCTGGGGCCAAGGAAGACACAGGCTTGGAATGTGAGCTGTGAGGTGGCTGGGAGCTGGCCACCTGAGGATGCTCTATACCTTCTGCTGGCTATGCTCATCCTCCCACTTAACCCTGGGTTGCTTCTGAAACAAACTTGCAAGGAAGCCCTCACAGATCCAGCTGGGGAGGCTGGCTGCAGAAGTCCGCTCCACAATACCCACCCCCACCCCACCCCCAGCTCCCCACCTCCAGCAAAGGACAAAACTCACTCACTGCAGTTAGACTCGGCATGATTTGATGCAACCACAGCACTCAGGGCCCAAAGTGGACTCCCAGGAGATGAGCATCACCCCATTTTTCTCCCAGGCCAGTGATTCTCCACCACACTGTCACTCAGAGCCCATCCAAACACAGAATGATTTTTCCTACAGTGAGAATTTGCAGTGGAAAGGAGGTGCCTTGGATATGAACCACAGGTAGCCAGGCTCCATTGCTCAGTTAGCTTGGCAAGGATTTAAACAGTGGTTCCCAACTCTGTCAGGAACCCCAGAGTTCCAGGAGTTGACTCGGGGACTCCACAGAGGGTGGAAAGGAGACAAAAAGTCAGAGCACCGGCACCTCGTCCCACTTCAGCCAGCAGCTCCACAGACAGCTGTCTTCATTTCCAGGTTTGGGGGTTGTATTTTTTTGTTGGTTTTTATTTTTAAACCATTTTAACCATCTTAAAATGTACAATTCAGTGACATGAAGTACCTTCACATTTGTGCAACCATCATGACCATCCATCTCCAAAAGTTTTTCGTCTTGCAAAACCAGAACTCTGGCCCATTAAACAATAACTCCCTATTCTGTCTCCCTGGCTCCCGGCAACCACCTTTCCGTCTCCATGAACCTGACAACTCCAGGAACCTCATAAGTGGAATCATATAGTATTTGTCTTTTTGTGACTCACTTATTTCACTTAATAGAATATCTTTAAGGTTCATCTGTGCTGTAGTATGTGTCCGAGTTTTCTTCCTTTTTAAGGATAAATAATATTTCACTGTGTGTATATATTTTGTTTATCCATCATCCATCAGTGGACAATTGGGTTGCCTCCACCTTTCAGCCACTGGGAAAAATGGTACTAGGAATATGGGTGTACATATATTTATGTCCCTGCTTTCAATTATTTGGGGTATATACCTAGAATTAGGATTGTTGGATCATAAGGTAATTCCATGCTTAATTTTTTGAGGAACCTCCATACCATTGTCCATAGTGGCTGTACCATTTTACATTCCCACGAAGAATGTACAGGGTTCCAATTTCTCCTCATCCTTCACCAACACTTGTTATTTTTATGTTTGATTTTTTAAAATAATAGTGATCCAAGTGGGTGTGCTTAACATAAAAATTTTTAAAGGCACAGCCAGTACTATTTGGGGAAACCACTGCTCTAAAGATCTCAGTGGTCTGCTATCTTCCTGAGCCTCCCTGTGACCCTGTCTACCCTCCATCCACTATTTGGCCCAGCAGACCCAGGCTGAGTGAGCTTTCCTTCCCCACCATCTACCTTACCACCCTGGGGGGATTATGCCAGGGCCCAACTCCATAGCAGATGTACTGTGGATCCAGCCTGCCCCTCTGGTCCTTGAGGCCCCCACTGATAGGCTACATAGGAGATGTGCCTTCAGGAAGCTCCATACAGCAGCTAGATAAGGTCCAGTGGCCTCACTGAACCTGGAATTCCCTGAACAGGAAAGTGGTAGCCTGGCATAGGAGCCACTGCTCTGAGAGAGAAGGCATCAGACATTCGAGGATACCTCCTCTTTCTGGCCAGGTGCCTGCAGGCAGTCATCAAGTCACCACAAGAGCCACGGCAGCACTGGGTCAGGAAAAGAGAGTTTGAGTCCAGAAATCTCTTCTTCAAAACAAGTCCATGCTGCTAATCAGCTGTATGACTTTGGTACTTGTAAAAGCTGAATATTGCCCTCCCCACAACCCTAAAGAAGTCCATTCCTAATCCCCAGAACATGTGAATGTGTGGTCTTATATACTAAAAGGGACTTTATAAGTAAATTAAGGATCCTGAGATGGTAGAGTTTCCTGCATTGCCCAAGTGGGTTGATGTAATCACAAGAGTGCTCAAAAGTGGGATGCAGGAGCTCAGAAAGAGAAGGCAACATGACAACAGAAGTAGAGATTGCAGTGGTGCAGCCACAAGCCAAGGAGTGTGGATGCCTCTAGAAGTTGGAAGAGGCAAAAAAACATATTCTCCCCCAGAACCTCCAGAAGGAACCAGCCCTGTGGATATCTTGATTTTAGCTCTATACGACTTATTTCAAATGGCAATGGAAGGAGGCTTGATTTGGGGTAGTAAACACACAATGCAATATAAAGATGATGTATTATAGAATTGTACACCTGAAACCTATGTAATTTTATTAATAAACTAGAAGCCCAGTGCACGAATTAGTGCACAGGCGGGGTCCCTTGGCCTGGCCAGTGATCAGTGTCAATAGGGGCCGATTGGGGCAGGCCGGCCAGCCAGGGGAAGGGATCGAGTGAGATTGGCTGTGGGAGCGCACTGACCACCAGTGGCAGCTCTTGCGTTGAGCATCTGCCCCTGGTGGTCAGTGCACATCATAGCTACTGGCCAGTCATCTGGTTGTAACAGTCACTTAGGCTTTGATAGATAGATAGATAGATAGATAGATAGATAGATAGATAGATGTCACCATAATAAATTCAATTAAAAAGTTTTTTAAAAAAAGACTTATTTCAGACTGTTGACACCCACATCTATAAGAGGATAACGTGTGTTCCTTTAAGCCATGTGTGTTATGGTCATTTGTTTTAGCTGTAATTGGAAACTAATACAAGACACATTTCTGTAGCTCAGTTTCTTCATCTGTTAAATGAAGGGCTTTGTACTAAATACTTTTTAAGTTGTCTTCCTAACTCTCCTGATGAAAGATCAACCAAAATGAGAGCCATGTGCCAGGCCCTGTTCTAAGTCCTTTATATACATTACTTCTTCAAACCTCAAAACTGTAAATCTGTAAGGTATTAACATTCTGGGCACCTGTTATAATGGATCTCCTACACTTTAACTCCATTCTGGCACTATCTACTCATAAATAACATCAGATCCCACAGGTTAAGGGCTCAGTCCTACAATGGCAAGTCCTGATTGCCACCCACACTTCTGATCAACCAGCTATAGACTGGAAGTTCCCACCACCCCCTCCTTGGATTCAATTAATTTTCTAAGGTGGCTCACAGAACTCAGAGAAATGTTTACCTTGTTATATTATTGCTTTATTATGAGAGGATTTAACTCAGGAATAGCCAGAGAGAAGAAATTCATAGGACCAGGTATGAGGAAAGGGCGCAGAGCTTCCAGGCTCTTTCCAGGTGCACTATCCCCAGAACCTCCACATGTTCTCCAACCCAGAAGCTTGCCAAACCCCATCCTTTCAGGTTTCTATTAAGGCTTTACTACCTAGGCTTGATTGATTAATTCATTGGCCATTGGTGATTGATTCAACCTCTAGTCCTTCTCCCCGAATCCTTTACAAAACTCACCTCATTAACATAATAAGACACCTCTAGCTCTCATCACTTGGGAAATTCCAAGGGATTTAGGATCTCTGTGTCAGAAATGGAACTAAGACCAAATATGTATTTCTAATTATAAATCACAATAGCACGGGTATGTAGAATTAGTGCCACCTCACAGATCAAGGAGACAAGCAAAACCCAGAGAGGTGAAGTCCAAGGTGACACAGGTGTAAGTGGCAGAGACAGAGCCAAGATTGGAATCCAAAGAGTCTGGCACTAAAGAACCTATGCTCTAGCCACCAAGTGAAGCCAATATTGATATCCTGTTTACAGAGGAGGAAGTCCAAGGCCCATATCACAATGGCATGGCTAGAGAGTAACAAATCTAAATCTTCTAAAGCCAGGCTGTTCCCACATTCCACCCGATTGCCAAATTTCCCAAGCACATTTGGACAAGAATGAGGACAATGAGGATTCAACTGCCTTCGTATTCCTAGAGTCCAAATCGTGCTCAGACACCCAATCTCTGCCTTTCACTCTCTCATCTTAAGTCCTGGGCTCTGTAAGTGGAGTGAAGTAAATTAACTACATCAATGGGTTTCTCCATCTCTTTCTCCCAAGCTCACCAACTCAGTCTTCAGTCTGCCACTATAAATCACTGGCAATTCAAAAAATGGTTCCTGAGAAAATGGGCCCTCCTGGCATGATGGATGTGTAAATTTCCGTCTCCTCCATACATGTCTTACTTTTCAGAGGGGGGAAAAACCTTTATTGGCGTTAGTACATTTATGAGTTTAAATAAAAACAAATACATCTCTACTGACTGTAGTTATTATGCTCAGTTTCATGCTACGTAAGTGCCTCAAATAAAAATAGATTGGTTGGAGTGAGTATGCATCAGTTCCAATAATGATGCCGACAGTTTCCCTAGTGTGTGTGTTTCAGTTAATGTTCCCCAGGCTCAAGGAGGGGAAGCACAGTGCTGCATGGAGCTTTTAGGCTCCATTTTCTGTCTAAATGCTCTGGGTAGGTGTGAATGTTTATTAGTGTCATGAAATGCATCTGGCAGGCAAAGGCTGGCCTTCGCAGCAGAGACCAGAGTATAATTGCTGAGGATGGGCCAGGGCGGAAAGTGCAAATCCTGTGGAGTCTGAGCCCAATACCAACCCATCAGATGTGCATGCAGCACCTACTGTATGCCTGCCACCTGAGCAAGGCTGACCCAAGACAGAATATTTAGAATTATTTATTAAAGCCTATCTCCAAATGGGATTGTAGCTTATGAAAAAGAGGGCACTTCTTTGCTCTGACCATCATTGATTCTCTCAGGATCAACACATGGGTCTGGGCATCAGACTATTCAGCTTCATAATTTAAACAACAAACTTATAGGGCACCAACTGTATACCAGAACGTATTCTGGGTGCTGAGGCTACAGCATGAGGCTCTCCTCCTATGAAGCTTACCTTCTGTAGCAAGGCAGGTTTTACTCCTAGTAAGACACACCTCTAGAACCTGAGGTTCTGTATCAGTAAGATGGGGATAACAGCACTTACTTCATGGGATGTTGGGACACTTAAATGAGAAAATTCACCTAATGTATTTAGCATGGGGGCTGCACATAGTAGTGCTGAATGTCAGCTACCAGCACTATTGGTGTCAGAATGGACACCCTGTACACCCTACTCCAGATATTTTTGCTTCATCTGTTATTCCAGCTGCTGCTGCAGCAAACCACTCAGTGTGGCCCCTAACAGGTGCACACAGGTGCAGCTTGACATCCCATTCAGCGTAGGTCCATGTCCAGGACTTCTCACCTCCCACCTAAGGCTCCTCTGTTCATGCCACGCCAAAATCCTTGGCATCCACATACATGCAACCC
This sequence comes from Myotis davidii, assembly GCF_000327345.1. NCBI lineage: Eukaryota > Metazoa > Chordata > Mammalia > Chiroptera > Vespertilionidae > Myotis > Myotis davidii. Next base: position 3,767,178 of record NW_006383013.1, on the reverse strand, counting down.
GGAGTTAGATGGTGAGGATAACCTTTAATTATGGTGTGACTTAAACTGCATCCTTCAAAAAGGTGTATTGAAGTCCTAACTCCTTGTCACATAGAAATATATGTGCTCCCATTTCTTGGCACACAGCTCCTAAAACTCTTACAATATTCTAAGTCATAAGTGTCTGTTGTATGCTAATGAGATGACCGGTGGCTGGGGGGCTACTGGTTAGCCTTAGAATGGGGACTTCTTGCCAGGGACACCAACCAAATGACTAGAGGATTGGAACTTTCAGCCCCACCCACCCACCCCAGATGTCCAGGGAGGGGAGAGGGGCTGGAGGTTGAGTTAATAACCGATGATTTAATCGACTATGCCTAAGTTGATGAAACCTTCATAAATATCCTGAAAGTACTAGCTCCTGGGTTGGTGAACACCCCTCCCCTCATACCTTACATCTTTTCCATATGGCTGTCCCTGACTTTTATCGTTTTATAATAAACTGGTGATCTAGTAATTGTTTTTCTGAGTTCTGTGAGCCATTCTAGCAAATTATTGAACCTGAGGAGAAAGTTACCAGAACCTTCAATTCATAGCCATTCTGTCAAAGGCACAGGTGACAACCCGGATTTGTGATTAGCATCTGAAAGGGTTGGGGCAGTCTTAACCAGTGGGATCTACCAGTTAGATAGTGTCAGAATTGACTTAAACAGTAGGACATTCAGCTGGTGTTCTAGAATTGCTTGATATTGGGGGGAGATACCACATATTCAGTTCAGAAGTTCTGTGAATAGAGGGAGAAACACAGAATTTTATCCTTCACCCCTCTGCCTGTGAATGTGACCTTATTTGGAAGTAGGGTCTTAGCAGAGGTGACCAAGTTAGGATAAGGTCATGCTTGATTAAGGTCATTCCTAAATCCAATAATTGATATCCCTATAAGGAAGGAAGGACTTGAAGACACACACACACACACACACACACAGAGGGAAGACAGCCAAGAAAAGGGAGGCAGAAATTACAATGATGCTGCTACAAACCAAGAAGCCCCAGGATTGCCAACAACCACTAGAAGTGAAGAAGAGGCAAGGAAGGATTCTCCCCTAGAGCATTCAGAGGGAGGATGGCCCTGCCAACAACTTGATTTCAGACTTCTAGGCTCCTGAACTGTGAGAGAATAAATTTCTGTGCTGGTGGTAATTTGTTATGGCATCCCAATGAAACTAATACACATGGGGTGTATAAGTAGATGCATAGATGCTTATTCCTCACCCACCCTGGACAGATGATCCTGGGACACATTTCATATGGCCTCTCAGAGTCCCATCAGTCTATCACCTGGTCACTCATAGCTGTAATCAACTCAATCATGAATTCTGGTTGGAGCTCTCCCTCCATCTTGCTTGGCTGTTCCTGTCCCTCTCCCCTGGACCCTGGGATCACCCCACAGTAAAGGAATTTGTCCCACAGAAGCCAATTTTCTCAGGTTCTGCTTTCTGGGAAACCCAGGTTAAGATAGCTGGTGCCTGGTACATAGTTGACATTGAATAAATGTTTGACTGACTAAGTCAATGAATAAAGATATGAATGAAGAGAAACTAAGATGGCGGCAGAGATAAACACCGGGAAGTTGATGCCGCTCACAACAATTGATTAATACCTCAGAAAAACAATACGGACATCATCCAGAACCACAGGAAGCCTGGCTGACTGTAAATTCTACAACTAGAAGGAAAGAAAAGCACACTCAGAGCAAGAGAAGCTGCAGAAGAGAAGCGCAGAGGTAGGGGGCTCGCGCACGCGGAAAGGGGCTGGCACCTGAGGACGCGGCTGTCTTTTTGAATCCGGAGGGAGTCACAAGCTCCCAACGGCTCTGAACTCCGTTTCCGGGAAGTCTCTGGGGACCCAGGACTCATGCGGGGAGAAACTGGACTGCCTGGCAGCGGGCGATCTTGAGGGCGGCTTTCCCTCAGAGGTGCTTGCAGCCGTTACCGGACACTGAGACTCGCGACTCCTTAGGGCAGGGCTGAGGATCACCCATGGC
>NW_006383013.1:3744845-3763742 GCF_000327345.1 Myotis davidii | reverse complement strand
ATCTCAGTCATTTGTGGAATATAGTGAACAACATAAATTGATGAACAAAAACAGATCCAGAGACAGAGAAGCATCGATCAGACTATCAAACCTCAGAGGGAAGGTAGGGGAGGGTGGGAGTAAAGGGGAGAGATAAACCAAAGGACTTGTATGCAAGCATAGAGGCCTAACCAATGGACACGGACAACGGGGGAGTGGTGAGGGCATGAGCGGGGGGTTGGGGGGCGTGGAGGGTGATGTGGGGACAAGGACACATATGTAATATCTTAATCAATAAAAAATATATTAAAGTGAAAAAAAATTTAAAAAAAAAGATATGAATGAAGACCTGATCCTTCCCTCAAGAGGCTTTCAAAAAAATTGTCAACATAAAACAAATACAATATAATAAAATTAATTATAGAGGCATTTGGATGACAAAAAGAAAACTTGAAATTCCCAACTGCTGGATCCAGCACAGACAGTAAGGTAGAGCAGCCATTTCTAACATTTTCTATGACTTTCATCCCTGTCCCTTTCACATATTAGTCAAGGCTTTTAATTTCAAACAACAGAATCCACTCTGACTAACTTAAGAAGAAAAGGAATGTATTAAAGGATACTGGAGAGCTCACAGAATTTCCAAGAGGGCCAATCTCTGAAGAACAATATCTAATCACATTATGTTTCTCTGGGGATTACAAAGCCAGGAGAGAAATAACAGCCACAAATCAGATTCTGCTGGTTGAGCAAACCAGTCCATGGCTGCAAGCTGAGAAATCCTGGATCTCCACTGAGCAGCCTTGTCCTGGTCCTGGGGAGATGACCCACAGTGAGTCAAGTACAGGGAACTGAACCAACCAAACTTCATCACCTCTGGGCCCCATGTTCAAACACCAAACCTTCAGGGCAAGCTGATTGCAATCTCTTTGCTAGAGCTTTCAAATGTGACTAAGAGGTCCCAAGCACTCCTAACTGGTAAGTAGCTATACCAGGATTCCAGCCCAGGGTCTAGGTCCTTGATGCTCAAAGTGTGGTTGGTGGACAAGCAGTGGCAGAATCATGAGGCTCGTTAGAAATACTAAATCTGGGTTTCCACCCCAATCAACTTAATTTAAGAGACAGATAGATGATAGATAGATAGATAGATAGATAGATAGATAGATAGATAGATAGATAGATAGATAATACATCTGGGGCTCCATCCAAGAGTGGCTGAGTCATCCAAGGTTTAACAGGCTCCCTAGGTGATCTCCGTGCACATTTAAAGCTTGAGAAGTGCTGATATGGTCCCCTTCCTCAATTCAGGTGGTTCCCAAATCTAGTAAATCTTAAAACCCCCTAGAGAACTTTTTTTAAATGAAGATTCCCAGGCCCCAACCCAAATGAGCATATTTAATATTCCTGGGAGTGGGGCCCAGGTCACTGTGTTTTGATTGTTAAGTTCCTTGGAGGTTCATGAGATCCGCTAGGATTGGGAATTGCCAGCCTCCAGTGTACAGCTCTCTTGTCCCTCAATAACCATCTTCAGTCAGCACTGTGGGGATCTCAGGAAAATATGGAGATCCATGCCTACTCCTGGTCCCACCCCCAGAGATTCAGAGTTTGTGAGGTCTGGACAAAGCCATCTTAAGAGTGTAGGAGGCCCAGGTATTCCTACTGTGGGGGCATCACCCCAACTCATACAGAACATATAAAAGCCATTGTATCCCACACTGAATATAAATGATATGTAACTACGTGAGAGTGAATTGACTTGTGTTGATGAGTTGACAGTTACATTTTCTAGACATATAGTTAAGTATTTATTAATTTTGATTTAGCTATTTTCTTTTCACCCATTGTGACCAGTATTTTTTTCCTCCTTGGGGCTCAAATGTTCCCACAGGCCCCTGAAAAGCTTGTAAGCTCCTCCACTATGTCCTGTGCCTAAAGCGCTGAGTGGCTATAATAGTGGTGAGCCTGGGAAGAACTCAGAAATCTGCACTTTAAGAAGAACCCCAGGGTGACTCTGGTGAGGTGGTCCTCACACCAGACCTTGACCATAGTCAGACCACTGGCCTTCAGAAAAGTGAGGATGGGTCTCCCGGGTGAGCCTGCACTAGGATTGGCTGGCTGGGAGGAAAAACCATATGAGTTGGGAGGAAGGGAGGGAGGCCAGAGCTCTGCTGACTGCCTGGAATTCTCTGGAACACCCCATGATTCCAGAGAAGCCCCTTGACCAGGGCACATTCCCACAAGGATCACCTGACACAGAGGACATGGCACACAGCCAATGCTGCAACTGCTGTACTGGTCAGCATTGCTCAGACTCTGTCCCCAGGACCCTAGCTAGCCCCCACACCAAGAAAAACCAGCTGACCTTGAAAGGATCAGAGGAGTATAACAAAGGGTATAAGCAGTTTGGAAGCAGACAGTTGTAGGAAATAGGATTATTTAGTTTGGAAAAGAGAAGGCCACATGACCCATGATGGTCTCCAAGCAAATGGTGAATGATCATGTGGGCATGAGGCCTCCCCACTGAGCCTGGGCATCTGGGCTTGGCAGACAGCCCAGTGGACAGGCTTGCCAGAGCTGCTTTGTGAGATCTGAGCATCTTCCTGGGGAATCTCACAATTCACAGAAGCCCAGGGTTGGGAAGGAGGAATGAATCCAGGCAGGCACTCAGACCTATTCCCAGCCAGTCCTCATGGGAACCAGGTCTGGAGTCTGGAGGGTAGGGAGATGCTGGAAATTCAAAGTGAAAAGAGACATCTGATAAGAAAATCTGAAAGCAGAAAAGATACAGAGCTGATTTAGGACACTGCCTCCCATCGAAATGTGACCCCAAAGTATATTCAAAGGAACTCTCTGCCTTCGCCCTTCTCCCACCAACTCATGCGTAAACGTGCCAGGGATAGAGGCTTTTTGCAGAGATGAGGTCCCAGGTAAGCAGGTAAAGTCAAGAGCCAGGTAATAGGCCATGGCCGTCCACGTGACCCATTCACACTTGTAGTTGTAAGGCCCAGGAAATAGGCTGCCGGCCTGAACAATGAGTGGTGGTGACCAGATGGCCATCACAGGATCAAACAGGGAGCTTAAAGGCACTGACCTTGATCCTTCCCTGAATGGCAGATGCCCTGGGTACCACCTCCAAGAGCACAGTCACATAGTCTACATACATGAACGAAACCAAGAGAGAAAGGAAGACACCAACACCCTAGTGGCCGCTGTAAACACACTGGGTGATGAATGTATTCTAATTCAATCAACCCTTCCCACCCCTCCAAAGACAGGCACTGTAATCCTCTTTTTCAGGGGAGGAAAAAGGCACAGAGAGGTTTCAGCTCCTGCTCCAGGTCACACAGCCAGTACACAAAGAAGCTTGTATTTGAACCCACTTTGATCTCACTCTAGAGCACAGGTCCTCAACACTGTGCTCTCCGTGAAGCTCTGTTGGCAGAATTAATGGAAAAGATGGAAGCGGGTCCTGCCATGAACACCTGGGCTCTGAGGCTGTAAGGAATTGTGTCAGTAAAGCCCTCAGAATGTGGTAGTGGGGGAAACTCATCCTCTGTTATACGGCCGATGCTGAGTAGTGTGGAGATCTAGAGACAAGCCACTCTATGCTCCACTCTACCCACAGCCTGCAGAACAACCAAGGAGCCATTGCCTCCCTCCCTCTGCCAGACACTGCCTCCGGGGAAGCAAGAGCCCCAGTGTCCAAAGGATTAGCTGTACCCACTACCCAGAGAACAGGCAGGTTCCCTGATGACTCCAGACCCTGCCCTCCACTCTGTACCATTCTGTACTCCCTTCCCACCCCAATACACACACTACCAACTAGTGACTCCACATTTGGTTTCTGCAGTCACGCTGGCTCTGGGACTGCAAAGCCCTGCAGCCATGGGGACAGATGTTTCCCTAGCACGAGGCTGGACTTGGATCTGGGTGGTAATGGACAAGCATCATTGACCAGGGTGGATGGGCAGCTGCAGAGAATGAGAAGGAGGCACCAACTCCACCCCTTTCCCGTGTCCATTTGCAGAACAGTTGCCACCTCCCTTTCAAGGCAAGGGAGGGCAAGGGCACCCCAGATAGTTGTGTCCTCCCACCCCTCTGTGCCACTGCTCTCAGGCTGAGCACCAGGCCAGGACACCCAGAAAGCAACAGAGCCACAACCCAGCACCTTGAATGGCCCTGTAGTCTCTCTCCCCTCCCTTCCCCCTCACCAAACACCTCTCAGTGCTTATTCTGCTGTGACAAAGCAATCATTCTCTTACTGTATTGCATTACTGCTGAATGGTTTTCTAATTGTGGTTCAAGAAACACATGGAGCATGTTACAGAAAAGGGCATGGAGAATGACATCAGCATCTGCAGTGGCCAGCCTAGAATGCAAGGACTACCCCTGACTTTTACTTTCTTTCTTTATAAACATACTCTATTTTCCTTGTACTGCTCACATGCTCTATTTATTTAGAGCTCATTGGCATGTTATGGCCATGGGCCCTCTTTTCATGTTGAGAATGATATCCACCATTCAGGATGATGAACACCATGTGCCACTGATTACCTAGGGCAGGGGTGGGCAACATTTTTGTGAGTGCATGCCAAAACCAGCAAAATCTCTGACTCAAAATTCTTCTGTGTGCCAACCCTAATTTTTTTGAGAACATGTTACGCCTACTTGATATCTCTTAAGATGTACGTATGTGAAGAAGCTTGAAGAAATAATAAAATGCAGAACAAAGATTCATAAGCATATGTGAATGAAACCAAAACACTGGTCGGATCTAGGAAGGCATGGAGAGTTAAGGCAGAGGCATAGAAATTGCTCTTCCCCTCTCTCATCAATCCATGTCTATGGTCTTTCAGATAACTTGTTATGTAAAATTATTTATTTATCTAAGATGCACCTACACTGAGTTTATCTGAAAAATAAAAAAGTTGATATTAAGAAAAAAATTGTAAGTGGAAGATTTTAAGAGAGGGTTTCACATGCCAGCAAAAGTTACTGGTGTGCCATGTTTGGCACATGTGCCAGGGGTTGCCCACCCCTGACCTAGGGAAAGGGGGTATCCTCAGGCCTGAAGCAAGACTTCATTAGAAAGTGCCACAGAAGGTATGGGAAAGAGAAGACTCTGAAGACTCAGAATACCTTCAAATTCCTTGTGTAATTGTTATGAATATATGGACCAGACTTATACTACACTAGAGGCCCAATGCACGAAATTTGTGCAAGGGGCTCGGCCCTTGCAGCTACAGCAGCTTACCTCGGCCCTTGAAGCTCTGACTTCATCCGGAAAGATGTCAGGAAGGCCGTTCGGCTGTCTGGTCTAATTAGCATATTATGCTTTTATTATTATAGATTTTGCTATCACCTAACATTTTCAAGATCAGAGACATTCCTAAATAGTTTTCCCTCCCATGAAACACTTGGCACAGTTACTTTTCTGCAAATCTTCCTTTTTTTTTCAATGTGGTTTAGTTTTGATCAATAAGCTGCTAATACACTTTTAATACTGGCTAATCTCCCTTTTTTTTTTAAAGTTACTGGCCAAAAACATCTGAAAATCACTGCTTTTCCCATCTGAGGGCTGGGCAACAGAACTCTGTGATGCCACATTTTCTCAGGTCTGAGAAACACTTAGTTATACAAGTCATCATCGATTTAATAACCACTCTTGGGGGAAGATGCAAAAGTATACTTATTGATTGTAAGACACATGATTTCAGACACATTAAAATGGGGGTGGGCTCTTAGAATAGGGGAGAAAATAAGAAAAATTACAACAGCAACAATAGTTTCCATTCATTGAGCAACTACTATGTTCCAAGGACAGTGTTAGGTGCTTTACCTGGGTTTTCTCATTGAATCTCTCTCCCCTTGTAAAGTAGAGATTGTTGTCCCACTTGCAGATAAAGAAACTGAAACTCAGGGAGCCTCACTACCTAGAATAGCTGAGCCTCAAAGTAACCAAATGCAGAGTGGCAGAGCCCCACACTTCTCACCTCTCCCCACACCTAGAATTGGCCCCAGGGCTCCCCCAGGACCTCAGGCAGAAACCGAGTCCCTGAAGTGAGACAATCCAACCCCTTCTTCCAAAGGAAGATGCCAAGAGCACAGACACCCCTGATGCCTGAGCCACTCTTATCCCTAAGCACTCCAGAGTCTCCCTGTTCAATGAAATATTTAAGAAAATGCACTTACATGATGATGATTAAAACTAGGGTAGGAAGAGCAGGTGTCAGCAAGACACAGTAAGACTGTGGGGAAGGTGGTCACCGTTCCCTCCCCTCCAGATGAAGGCAGGCAACACCCTTCTCCAACCCTATCCCAGAGCAGTGCCCTCTGTACATGCCACCCCGTCCACACCCACCCTCCCCCCTTCCTCTGCAAGCTCCCTGCTGGTCACTTAGCTTTCTCTAATACCACCTCCCCCACCGTCCTCAGGAGCTGGGCAGGTTGAGCTAGAAATTAGCTTCAGTTGGTCTCCTAATTGCTGGTATCAAGCAGGAATCCGATCAATCCAGCCACAGGCAGGCAGTGAGAGGATCGATTCCAGTTCTGCCAATGGCCCCAGCTTTTCATCTGCGTGGCCCCAAGGCAGTGTTGCAAGACCTGTGGTGGCAGAGTAAGGCCAGCGCTAGAAGGAGGCTTATAGTTGCCCCTGAGTAATTGATACTAAACCTCCTGCGGCTGACCCCATCCTCTAATTGACCACCTCCCCTCCCCTTATGGCCCCAGGGAGTGGAGCAATCCCACTGGCCTTTAAACAACCCTATTTTTTCTGCACATTAGCATCCTGGTTTCCCAGGAAAGAAAGAAATCACCTGCCCAAGGTACACAGGAAATGGCAGCGCTTGGAGACTCAAATTCAGTTCTGCCCAACTTCTAGCCTCTTCCCGTTTAAACATCACTTATTGAGCACCTACCGCATGTCTGCTATGTACCAAGTCGTGGACAGGGAGCTGCAGGAATAGGAAAATGAATCAACTATAGTACCAACCACTGAGAAACACCAGTCTACTGCTCCACCAGTTCCTACACCTGCCTGCATATTTAGAATCATTGGGAGAGGATATTTTAAAATAAGGATTCCTGGCCCCCATTCCAGAAGATTCTGTTTCTGTGGATTTAAAGAGGAACCCAAGAAATCTATAGTTTAGGGGAAATTTTGTTTCATATATACATATATATATATATCACATACTTAAAGATGAGATTGTATGAGTGACATTTACTTTGACTGGGAGGCAGGGAGTCAATAGTTATCAAATTAAATTTTTCTAATTCAGCAAAAGGCTCCCCTGGTGCTGAAAGTGCAGCCATGTTTGGGACCTCAACACTAGACAGTGCTGCCTCCAGCATTTCTTTGAAGTTGATGGCCACTTTGAGGAGGGATAGCAGTGGAGCAGGGACAGTGGAGCAGGGACAAGTTCATTCACACTGAGATTTTAGAGGCTTAATAATATGTCACTCTCCCAAGATACTACCATTTTAAAATAGAACCTCACGGAGCAGCACTGCTACCCCCGTGGAATGAGTCCCTAATGGTAAAATATCGGCACCAGTGGAGCTGTTTTGAGGCAAGGGAGTCTCTCAACTTCTTCTAATAGCACAGCAGCTGCACAAGAAAGAAACCAGGGCCTAAACGAGTTCCATGAGGCCTTGTCCAGAGCTGGGGGCGGGGCCAGTCACTTCATCACTGACACAAGCTGCTGTTTATGCTTCAGCTTTATGGAGTTTCAGGAAGGGCAGGGCCCAGTGATTTATAGGCCAACCACCTGGTGGCAGCTGGGCTCTCTGTGCCGGCCAGCCAGCTCAGGGCTGCCTCAGCCTAAATACTTATTCATCTTCAAATCAACCAGCCAAGTCCAGAGCCCTCCATAGAAGGGCACCACACTGGGAACAGCAAGAGTCACCAGAGGGTCCGGAAGGTTCCCAGTGGTCAATGAGACTCAGCATCTATCCCGCACCCAGCTCAAGAATAGGCCCTAGTGGTTGCAAACAAACAAGCAAAACAAAACACCTCGACCTTGGGCCTTGTGATCTAGCTGGGAAGAGAAGACAAACCCATATGTCAACTATGAAGGCAAATTAGAGGCTCATGAACAAGCTGAGAGACCCTTGGGAGACAAACCCTACCAGTGCGAAAGAAATAGCCTAGTAATAATTTGCCTAGATCCGTGGTCAGCAAACTGTGGCTCATGAGCCACATGCGGCTCTTTGGCCCCTTAAGTGTGGCTCTTCCTAAGCCTTAGGAGTACCCTAATTAAGTTAATAACAATGTACCTACCTATATAGTTTAAGTTTAAAAAATTTGGCTCTCAAAAGAAATTCCAATCATTGTACTGTTGATATTTGGCTCTGTTGACTAATGAGTTTGCCGACCACTGGAGATGACAGCTAACACCCATGCAGGTGCCATGTGCTAGGCACTGCTCTAAGCACTTTATGTGCATTAGTTTATTTAAACCTCAAAGCAACCCTGGAAGGATGTCCCTTGTACAAAAAAACTGAGGCCTAGGTGTCTTAAGTAACTTGCCCAAGTCACATAGCTAGCAAGTACTGGAGCTGAGATTATCTGGCCTGCAGACTGTCCTTAAAGACACATTCAGTAAAGGTGTCTTAAGTAACTTGCCCAACTCACACCACTAGCAAGTACTGGAGCTGAGATTAAACCCAAGCAATGTGACGGCAGAGAATAGTGCTGATAAGTGCTTAACAACTGGCTTGCCAGGAGGAGAGGCCCTATTGTCTTTGCTGATTTCCATGGTGTAAATACTCTTACCATGGCCAATTTCAAACTAAGATCCCTCTAACTTTGAGATTCTGTGATTCCATATGTCACTAGCTGTCGTTTCACAGGTACATCCTAATTTCTTAAAAGGACAAGAACTGGGATGGGGACTGATCGCCACACATGTCTCCAACCCCTGGCCCTATTATCTGGCTGCAGACTGTCCTTAAAGACACATTCAGTGAAGGGGACAGTGATGGAAATGATGGTAAGAAATGTTTTCCCACCAAGGGTGGGAACTCGGTCACGTGCTATTCACCCAGGAAGAACAAAGCCTGAAAGATGCTCTTCCACAGCCTCTCTCCCCAGTTTCATCCTGTAGAGGACAGAGAGCTCTGCAGAGCCCACCCAACCAGGGGGCTCCACCCAAATGTAGGGGTGGAGATGGGGCAGAAGAGTGACTCACAGATGGAGACTAAGGAGAGCCTTGGGCAGGACAGTTCCTGTGGCTCCTCAGAAAGGAGGAGTTGGGAAGCCTATCCCAGGAAGAAGGGCAAACTCACACCCAGTGCTGAGAGGAAAGAAGCAAGAGAGGGTGGCTCACGGTGGGGAAATGACATAAAAAGCCAAGAGGAGGAAAGAAGAAGAAAGGAGCTGGCAAGGTGACAGGTGTTGTTTAGTCATGAAAAGACACATGGTAACAGATGACACCGTGCGCTGGACTTGGACACTTTTAACTGTTTATGTTATGGCTGTTTCCCCTCTAAATTCAAGACTGATTGGCTGTAGTCTTCCCCTAATTAGTTGATCCTAAAATTTACACAAAAATTCAAGGGGTTGAGAATAGCCAAAGCAATCTTGAAAAAGAAGGACAAAGTTGGAGAGCTTACACTTCCCAATTATAAAAGTTATTTCAAAGCCACAGTAATTAAGATGGTGTGGCACTGGCATAAAGATATACAGATCAATGGAATAAAATTTTGTCTGACTTAATAAGTGTGTAATTGATGTTAGCTCTTTAGAGGTCCTTCTACCCATTCCTTTCCCACCATGTGCCTTGGGGATTCATCTCCATATGTGTGGCTCTCCCAGTGCACTTGGCCCGGACATTTCTTGACTAAATTAACAGGGAAGTTTTCATTTCATTTTCAAGGGAATTTTTTTCCTTATAAAATGGGGGGAAAGCAAGGAAATCAGATAGAGCAATAGACACCAAGGGATAGATATTCTGTGCCAAGACTATGAGATCCCCATACTAACTTCCTTCACATAAAAGAAGTGAGGTGCAAGCCAGCCCATGAGCCTGAATTACCCAACCCTGGTCCTAGGAGTCAGTTCAAAAAGTCTGAACCTTCTGAAACCCAGGAATACAGCCCCCAAGTGTATGCTTCTAACTCGGGATCATTTCCGCTGCAAGGAGGAGAAATATGGCAACAGTGGCTTAAACTTTGGGGACAGCTATTATATACTAGATAAGAAGTAGAGGTAGGTGGTCCCAGGGTAAATGCCCAGCTCAGCCATGTCTTTGGAACCTAGTTCTATAAATCCTCTGCCATCCTATTTATATTGCATGTCCCTCATAGTTGCAACATGGCTGCCACACTCCAAGCATCTTATCATCACCCAACAGTATTCCCAAAACAAGAAAAACAGCAAAAATTGCTTTTTCTTTCCTACTTCTTACTTATTAGGAAGGAACCATCTTTCCTAGAAGCTCCCAACAGTCTTATTCTTGCAGCTCATTTGCCAAAACTTGGTCACCATATAGGCTATCAAACAAGGAAGAACTGGAATTAGCCAGCCCTAATCCCATTCTAAGCACCTTCCTAGATTCACTTGACCTGTCTTGCTCAAGGAGAGGGCTCTGACCACCAATTCCTTCAACTGATCTCTTGACAGGACCAGCCAGCTCAACCTCCCTGAAGGTAAAGGCTGGGCTTTGATGTGGCCCCACCACACCCGCCAGCAGCTCTGGCTCCCAGGCCTGGCCTGATAGGAACATAGAGACTATGGCTCCTGTCACCATATTGTATTTGTATTCTGTGTGCTGATATCAAAGGTTTTTCTCACCATGGTCCATGAGCAAAAAAACAAAAACAAAAAAACATTTAAAAGCACCTGTCTCCTCTATGTGTCTCTCTCACACAATGTTTCTCTCTGTATGTCTCCATTCCTCCTTCCCACTCTCTCTAAAAAGCAATGGAACAATATCCTTGGGTGAGGATTAGCAAAAATAAAAAAATTAAAATTAATTTTTTTAAAAAAAAAAAGCCTCTACTCACTTCACCTAAAACCAGGAGCTGTGGAGACATGTGCTGAAAAAGGTTCCTGACAACCCACGGTTAATAAATGGTGAGAGACACAGAAACAGACAGCATTAGGTCTCTCCCCATACACGGGAGTTCATATAATCACACACTTCCTTCACAGAGCACTGAGTTCACTGAGAAAAATTGATCCGTTCCCTTGTTTCTCGCCTGTTTTTAAACTCTTTTGACCTGTCTCAGCAGGGGCCCCTGGCCCTGCCAGCCCCCCTAGAGAAGTGTGGCGGACAGAGGGCAGACTGGCGGCCAAGGTCAGGCCCTGCCCACAAATCACACTCTGGCCATGCTTCAGGCAAATTTCCACCTGGTACTCAGAGAGCTGAAACCTTTAGATTAATCCTGAATCTGTCAGTTTTCATCATGTTCACCTGGGAGAGGGCCTGGGGAGACGGGTGCCTCGGACTCGTTCTGACTCAGCTCACAGGGCCCTTCTGCCTGAGGCCCCCTTTGCTGCCCCTTCTCAGCCTGGTTCCCTCATGCACCCTTTCTTTCTTGACTCTTTTGAAAGCTAATCACTTCTCTTGTCCCTCTCTAGCACTCTCCCTCCTCTGCTATTCCCTAGAGCAGTGGTTCTCAACCTTCTGGCCTTTTAAATACAGTTCCTCATGCTATGACCCAACCATAAAATTATTTTCGTTGCTACTTCATAACTGTAATGTTGCTATTGTTGTGAATAATAATGTAAATATCTGATGAGGATGGTCTTAGGCGACCCCGCCAAAAAGGTCACGACCCACAGGTTGAGAACCACTGCCCTAGAGGGTAAGAATGGGAGCTCTGGGGTCAGACAGCTAGGGTTCAAGCTTAGGCCACCACTTACTTGCTAGGTTACCTGGGCCTCCTGGTTGACCTCCAGGTGACTTGGTTTCCCTATCTGCATAATAATAATAATGTCTCTACCAGGGGTGCTGTGAGAATTAAATGATACAGTAACAGTGAACATGTTCCAAGCAGTTACAGTGCCAGTCACTATTCTAGATTTACAGATGACCTCGACAAGCAGGTGGTATCTGCAATATATAGATGCACAATAAATGCTAACTATGGTTATGACATTAATATTATTCAGAGGTTCTCTGCCCTGTTCCCTTTGCCCCATGGGCCCTCAGGAATTCATTCATTCATTCATTCATTCATTCACTCAGCAGTCATCTGCTGCCAGTCTACTCTCGGGATTGCCCTAGGCTGGAACAAGGAGGCACTGTACCACAGGAGCTTGTGGACTAGCCAAGGCCTCCCCTTCTTTTGTTGGGCTGATTGATAACTGTTAAGGCCTAATCAGAATTAAAGCGTGTTGACGGAGCTGTATCATTACTCAGCGTGACAATATTTTGATAACTGCATCTCCAAACAAGAACCAGCACAGACTGCTCTCCACAGAGCTGGCAATACATCCTGTTGGGGGCACCCCAAACCTGTAGGTGACACAGCATGGGATTTCTTCATTCCCATTCACACAGCCTCTCTCCCATATCCCAGGAAGAAGAGGAGAAATGAAACACACAGAGAGAGGTGATCTGGGCAGGGCAAACAGCACTGGGCTCGAAGGCAGAGGGCTGAAAGTGAGAGCCCTTTGCCACTTCCCTGTGGCTTCATAAGAGTCCCTTGGGTCTCTGTTTGCTCATCTCTGGAATGGGTACAGCAACTTCCCCTACCTCCTTCCTGGAACATCGTGAGCATTAAGAGAAACGTTAGGTAAGAAAGGGCTTTGAAATGCCCAAAGTGCAGCGTCCCCGGAATGGATAAGCGATATCCTTGCTTTTCAATACAGAGCAGGTGAGCAGAGGGCAGAGGTAGCAAACTGCAGGCCCCATGTGGTTTCAGCTGTGTTGTGCTTGGCCCATGCTCTGTGTGGAGTGCGTTTTTAATGTGGATTTGTTGCCAGCATTTAAAATCCGAGACATTTCATATAAAAGTCCAGATTTCTGGCTTGTCCTGAAGAGATCCAGTAACAATTAGCCACAGCTGAAGAGCATCTGCCCCTTCAGCCAGGGCCAGGAGGGAGCTCTGTCCACCAGAAACTGCAGCCCCACCCAACACACACACACACACACACACACACACCTTAGTGTGAGACCTTATACTTTGAAGACTGGCAGTCTCAGACAAAGATGGTGGTGTAGGCAAACACCTGTACTTATCATCTCCCACAACCACATCAAAATTGCAACTGAAATACAGAAAAACCATCATCCAGAACCACGAGAAAGTTCTACAACTAGAGAAGTATGAAGAAAGAACACAGAGACTGGTAGGAGGTAAGGAGGTGCAGAATGGGCTGGTCCAGCACCCAACTGGGCCACTTTTTCAATTGGGAGGGAGATTGTCTCTGTGGAGGCTGCCCAGAGGAGCAAGGGGAACTAGCCCCACATCAGATGCCCAGCCCAGGGCTGGGAAAAGAACTCCCCGTAACTATAGGCTGTTAACACCAGTGTGGATTGGGGCTCAGTGACGCAGAGGCTTCTGAACACCCAGCTTTTCCTCTTAAAAGGCTGGCACACAAACTGAACTTACAAGGTCTCTTTTCCTCTGAGCTCCAGCACCAGGGCGAGGCTCTGGGGAACACAGACACGTACAAGGAGGAACTGGATTGTCTGGCATCAGGGCAGGAACTCAGGAACAACTTTCTCCCAGACGGAGGTACTCACAGGGATCACTGTTCCTATGCTGGGATCTCCCCAGTCCTTCGCAGGGCTGACTGACAGCCATTTCTGTTTGCTCCACCCTGGTGATTCCCTAAGACCCCACCCCATCCAATTTACAACCTCATTCAAGCTGTGTGCAGCAGCTTTTGCATATGAATGGCCTGTTCTAGCTTAGACTAAAATCTGACAAACAAGTGGCAGCTGGATCAGGGGGCCCCAAATGTATCAATAAAAGGCCCAGGACCTGGCCCCAGCACCAGCCTGTCTTTCTTCACAGCTGGACCTCGTCTGGGAACTTCCAAACCCAATACAAAGAGGAGGAATCTGCAGATCTCTCTGTAGCTCCCACTGGGTGGCCCCAGGCAGTGCTGCCTTTATTCCTCCCTGGAGACCCTAGAGCTAGTGTACCCAGTGGTCAGTGTTAGAACATACCAGATTACAACTCTACACATCCATAAGCGACACACTCAAGGGGCAGACTCAGTGAGCACCAAAGCCCCAGTGAAGCAAGTCCTGCTCCATAGGAGTGTTTCCTGCACAGCAGCTCTCCCACTGTAGTCACAGCTGGTCATCACAGCCAATTGGTCTGGAGGTCAATTCCTCCCAGTGATACCAACAGCAGCAATCAAGTCTCAACTACAAGACTGTGCACACAGCCCACAGAGGGATGCACCTAGAGTGTCCACCTCAGGTGATTGTGGAGGCTGAGCTACTGGGCCCTATAGAACACCTACTACACAAGGCCACTTTACCCACTCAAGAAGACATGGCAGCTCTACCCAATACATAGACACAAACACAGGGAAGCAGCCAAAATGCAGAGAAAAAGAAACATGTCACACATGAAAGAAATGGAAGAAAGCAAACTACTGGATATAGAGTTCAAAACCATGGTTATAAGGTTACTCAAGAATCTTCTAGAAACCTCCAAGGGACTTATTGAGACTTTCAAGGATCTTAGTAAGAATGCCAAAAAAATGGAAAAAGATAAGTCAGAAATTAAGCATACACTGACTGAAATAAAGAATAATATGCAGGGATCTTGAGTGGCTATTATCAGAAGCATATACATCCAGGGACCCTGCAACCACGGCACCCAGGGACTAGCTGCGAACCCGGGAACACCAGATCTCAAGCAGCGCAAATACGTGGACTCAGACGAGCCCTGCTCCTCCTCATGGAAAGGTCAGATTTTGCCTAGAGCTTCAGGGACAAGAAAAAGCTAAAGGAGTTCATCACCACCAAACCAGTATTATATGAAAATCTGGAGGGTATTCTTTTAGAAGAGGAAGAAGAAAAAAATAAAGATTAAAAATTATGTACAAAATGGTGGCAACAAATACATATCTATCAGCAATTGAATCAAAAAATCAAAATAAAAAAAGAAATCTAATGAACAGAATAAATTGGTGAATAAAATACAATCAGAGGCATGGAAATGGAACAGACATGATTCTCAGAGGGAAGGGGGATGGGGGTGGGAAGAGATTAAACAAAAATCTTATATGCATTACTTATAGACACAGACAATAGGGTGGCGAAGGACACAGACAATAGGGGTGGGGCAGGACCTGGGTGGAGGGGTTATGGGGGGAGAAAAGAGGGACATCTGTAATAATCTCAACAATAAAGATTTTAAAAAAACTTCAGTCTTGGATGATAATTTCAGCTCTAGCATTTACTCACCCTGTGACCCTGAAAATTACTTTATCCCACTGAGCTTCAGTTTCCTATTCTGTTAAATAAGCATTCATTTATTCAAACGCCTATTCTAGGCCAGGCATCATGCAGCAAACAAGAGAGACAAGCAAACACTAAATACACAAGTAAAAAAAATAAGCAAACAAGATAATTTTCTGATTATGATCAGTGCCACAAAGGAAGAAAGAAGTAAAACTTGGTGAGGTTTTAGAGTGTCTGGGGGTGGGGGTATTGAGTTGTAAGGCACCTCTTTATCTAAGGTGATCAGGACAGGCCTCAACGAATTGCTATTGTACTCACTTCCTAGGGCTGTTTGGGGGATTAAATGTGAGGTACTTAAAACCTGGTGAAGATGCGGCTTGGTGGGCCCCATCCCTTGCTGGGTCTGGTTAGGAGGCCTAAGAAAGAGAAAGGGAGAGTGGGGGACAGGAAGCTCCCTGGAGCAGGTGGGACCCCAGCCTCCCCACCCTCATCCAGCAGCCCTGAAGCTGTAAGGGCTGCTTTCAAAGCCCTTGCAATTATCCCATCTATAAATACAGCCTGTGAGCAGAGAGGGGGAGAGAGACAGGCAGGAGAAATTAACCCTAGAATGGGCCTCCCCAAGTCTCTTCCACCGACAGTTTTCCCTCCCCATCCTGCTCACCCTGGCAGTGAGATAATTATTGTACTCCCTCCGCCTCCGCCTCTGAGCCCCTTCCCAGCAACAGCTGGATCAATGTTTGAACAACCGCTCTGCTGCAAGTGAGAAGGGATTCTGAGGAGGTGGTAGGTACCCACCTTTTACTAATGGGGTTTATTTGCTCCAGGAGCAACAACACAGCTCCTAGCCCACATCCGGGCAGGTCTCTCCAGGGGCCACCTTCAAAGGCATGTCTGTCTCCAGTCTCGCTCCCCGTGGGAAGAGGAACTATTTGCTGCAAGCCTAGGATTGACATTGGAAAAAAGTTTAAATAAAAGCCATCTTAGGTTTCCTGTTTGTTCGTTGTTGCCCGAGCACCTTCTAGATGCCCGTTCTCCCTGGTTCCCAGCTCACTGGACTTCTCTGGGTTCCACAGCATCCTGACTTCCTCCCACCTCAGGGCACTTCTGTTCCCACTGTGAGAAAAGCAGTCGTGACAGGGATACCTGCTTCTCTTTCAGATCAAGGAAGTGCTCCCTGGTACCCCAGGCTCCATCAGACCCCTGCATTCAGCTTGATACACTTGTGATTTCTGTTTATCTGTCCCCTTCCCGTACACCCTGTCCTGTGAGTTATTGATACTGTTGTATCCATACACCACGCCCAGGTGCCTGGAGCCCAGTTGGTTCTCATTATTGGTGAATGAGTGAACAAGGGAGTGAGTCAGTCAGTCAGTGAATGAGTGAGTGAATGAATGAACGTCCAGTCATATGTTAACAACATGAGATGTGCAGAAGACCATAAAACATGTCTAGGATGTAAGCATGAAGGAGGGGGGATCCAGAGTGGTGCATGCCTGATTCACACTGTCCCCAGCACTTTGACCAGTGCTTGGCATGGGTTATGTGCTCAGTGAGTATCTGGTGATTGAGTTGAGTGAGTGAAAGTTCCTGCCACCAAGGAGCTCCTATCTAGGTATTACCAGCCCAGTGAGGGGCTATTCAGCAACACTGCAGCACAGTTGATTTTTTTCCCAGCAAAGCTACTACGATAAACATTACAAAGCAAACTGTAAAGTTGGTGTTTAAAACACACTCAATTAATTTTAATCATTGGTAAGAAGGGAATCAACAATAGGTGAGTTATGATCTTCAGTAAGTGGTGTGACAGGGCTAGGCCACCTTAATACTTTCCTAGTGGAGGCAGGCCTAGGCATGGGCCAGATTTGTATAGGAGAGAGGTGGTGGCGATATGGCTCCCTCATAAATTTAGTCAACAAATCTTAGAACAAGAAAACACACAGGGAATGCTCCAAGAGCAGTACCTGTCCTATGGGAGCTCTCAATCAGACCTGATGGTCACCAGCTATTATCAATTATGAAGCCCTTGATGCAGGTCTAGATCATGGGCATGGAATGATAGAGAAGGTCCCAGCTCTCCTGGAAATCTCATCCTAGCAGAAGGGCAAGAAAGTACATTAAGAAGATAATTTCAGAAGCGGAGAACCACTATAGAGAAATAAAATGATTGACTGAGGCCAACTTTAGACAGGCCAGCTAGGAAAGCCTCTGTGAGCAGGTGAGATAAGAGTGGATGCAAAAAGGAGCCAGTCACTGAACAACCAGATGGGGGACGCTGGACAAACAGGGTGTTCTAGAACAAGGGACAAACTAAGCTGCTCATGCAAAGGCCCTATCTACTAGAACAGCTAGGCCTCCATAATCACAAAGACCAGTATGGCTGGACTGCTCAATCTCTCACTCACAATTCCTGTATGGACTGTATGTTTGTGCCCTCCCCACACCCACACCCAGCTATTACCTAGAGGGGCTACCAGTTTACTCTGGTGGGGCAAAATGAGGAAAAGCTAGGTAAAATTAAATAGCTTTCTCCATTGCAGGTTTTCAAGAACTTTTACATGCTAATGACTTCAACAGAGGGATGCAGAATGCAGTCTCTCCAAACTTACATGACAAGGGAGGAAAAGCACCTCACAGGACTGTATTCTAAGGAAGCAGCTTCTGGAAGAGTAGCTCCGGACCCTGTATGACACCGTTCCTGGCCCTCCTGGGGAAGACCAACCTTCCTCACAAATCTGATGCTTCCTGGGAAAGATCACACTTAGAAAAGAATAGAGTGAGTGAGTGAATGAATGAACGTCCAGTCATATGTTAAGAGTCAAACCCAACTGCTCAGGTCCATTCTTCCAGAATCCCTGATTCTGCATCTTTCACTGGACTCACTCACCCTCCCAGTAAGAAAGAACATGGTCAAGGCAACAGCCTTGGTTCTTGTTTCTCATCTCTAGTCTGGCCTCCTCCTTCCATCCTATGCTTACCTGGCCCCCAGCTGTTGAGTTTTGCTTTCTTTTATATACCACACACACCCCTCTGTGGTTTTTCCAATTTTACACACTATCTTGCTACTGCTGTCACTGGTATTCTTGGTAACCAGTACCCATACCAAATAGCCCTGGCCCTTAAAACAAAACTCTGATGTCAGCACATGCAACTGCCCCCTGTTGGAGGTGGATGGTGGACACTCAAACCTGTAATGGATTTGCACATCCATTACAGAGACACCAACCAGCCTCCAATGAGATCTACACTAATAAAAGAGAAAAATGGTAATTGGCGTACGGCGCTACCCTTTTCATTGGCTAATCAGGGGGATATGCAAATTAATTGCCAACTCAGATGGCAGTTAACTGACAACAAAATGGCGGTTAATTTGCATATGTAGGCACAATGCAGGGAGGTGAAAGGGAAAGCAGGAAGAAGACCCCTGCCACTGACAGTGATCGGAAGGAAACCCAGCGGGGAGCTAAGAGCCAGGGGGCAGGGCAAAGGCAGCCCCAAGGCCGCCTTTGCCCTGGCCCCCAGCCATGATCGGAGAATTGGGCGC
>NW_006383013.1:3702234-3744525 GCF_000327345.1 Myotis davidii | reverse complement strand
GGGGGGGTGGGGTCCCCCTACCCAGGCATGATTCCTGGGCCAGAGGCCTCAGGCTTGGGCGGGGGTCAGAGCCAGTGATCGGGGGGAGATGGGAGTCCCCTGTCCAAGCCTGACACCTCTGCGGAGGCGTCAGGCCTGGCAAGGGGCTGATCAGGGTGATCGGAGGGTGAAGGGGGTCTACGCCTCTGGCAGAGGCATCAGGCCTGGGCTGGGGGAAGAACCAGTGATGGGGGGAAATGAGGGTCCCCTGCCCAGGCAAGGGGCCGATCCTGAGATTGGAGGGTGATGGGGGTCAACGCCTGAGGGCTCCCAGCATGTGAGGGGGTCAGGCTGGGCTGAGGGACACCCCCCCACACACACCCAGTGCACGAATTTCATGCACCGGGCCCCTAGTCTATTATAAAAAGTCATAAATTTCAGCTGAAAAATATTGGCAAGTCTTGGTCAACTTACAACTCTAATTGCTTTGTTATCCAAGGAATCACTCACCACTACACCAAAGTACTATACTTTAATTTTCATTTACAGTCCTATGTGTGGCTTGAGTCAAGTGGTAAGTTTAAAAAAAGAATTAGAGAACTTTCACTCCCAGACAAGATGGAATAGCAGGCCTAGATTTACTCTCCCACCTTAAACAACTGGGACATCCAGACAAAACATGAACATGAGCTTTCAGAAGTTAGATAACAGGCAACACAGGACTCTGATCACTGAGGAGAGTCAGATGAGCCTTCCTATTGCACCAGCTCACTACATAAAGCCAGTTTCTGACCACAACAGGAGGAGGGGGTGAACAAATAGAGCCTGGCAGTCTCTCTAAGTCGGGGAGACAGAAATCAAAGTTCAAGGACACCGTGGTGGCTGGACTTTGTGGAGCAGAGTAACAGAGAGGAAATACTGCAGAGTACCGATCTCCACATCTGTGAGAGGGAATTACCTGAATCAGGGAAAAGACCCACTGGAAAGGAATAGGCAAAATAATACCCAAAGATTTGGAAATAGTTCATGTTTCAACCAAAGTCCAAAATGGCACTTCAGACTCCAAGTACCAATATCAGTCAACAGTCTTTTATATACCACACAACAGTCCTGTGTCAACAGTCCTTCATGTGCTTAGGTCATTCTCCTTTCCCCGGTGTACAGTTACTCCAGTAAATAACCATGGATCACTTGAGGGGAGAACTGAGAGAATTACTACCATGTACACTTGCTGTGATATTACAGGGTCTCTCCTCCTGGGAACCTGGCCTCTCCTTCAGTCAACAAATTCTAGGTCTGAAAACTGCCTTTTTTTTTTTCAAGGTATTGTGATTTGGCATCCTGATGGTCGATCCTCAATTTCTTTTCATTGTACAGATCAAGTAGCATCCTTGTTGGCACCCCCTACAGATGCCTTGTGCAATTAACTATCTCCTTAACCCCACAGCTGAAGACTCCACTGTCTGCCAGGTAACCTTTCTGCTCTTGGCCACAATTGTGTCCTCCCAGCCTCTGAAGGGGAAGCACCATCATGTGGGTTCCACTGCCTCAAGCTCCTACCTTCCCCACAGTGAGCCCTGTCCTGTAATGACATCTCCTGTTATCAGCCCATGGCCTCTGCAGTGATGAGGATGTTCCTCTCACCAACACATTTCTTACTGCTTCCCTAAATCCCCCTGGCCTTCATGGAACATCATGCTCTGGTGGGCCTGGGGACTGCAGTAGTATATCTACTCTACCATGCTCATTTCTGTCTTTTGACTCTTCCTCCCACAGAGCACCACAGCAATCCCACATCTGTGGGACCAATGCTCCTTCTAAACTTCTAGTAACTATCTTAGCAATGTGCCTCCAGGCAGAGGACTTGTTCCCAAATTCTCAGCTCTCCACAACCAACTCTGTGTCCCTTACATGCTACTAAGGAAGTCCTCTGGCCTTCATACTTAGCTATATAGTTGTGATTAAGCATTCTCAACACTTCAATATCTTTTCCAATGCATTCTACTCAATTCTACTATCCTCATGGCTAGTAGTTATTTACCCATATTTCTCAGATGTTGATACATTGCACAGCTCATCCATTCATTTCCACTGGTATGCACCCATGTCACCACAGATTAAAGCTTAATCGATCCTCGTTGCCAGCAGGACAGTGGTGATCCAGCTCCAACACCTCATCCTGGCACCTGCTTTCCCAAACCACCTGGCACCTGTGCTCATAGGGTAGGTTTCTTACAGAGGCTCTAAGAATGAACACCTGTGAAGGGGAAGGCACGGAAGCAACAGGTGAGCTCCACTGACCTGGGAGGAGCTGTGAGGCTAAGATGACACTTCCCAGTTATCCCACCATGGGATGAGGGGCCAGAGCTTTGGATCCTGCTTTCCATCAGTCCTTGGATGGAAGCCACCCAAAAGTGGGTGTGGCCTTGAACTGGGCAGCTCTTTGTAACCAAGGCATGACAGCTGACTGACATGTGACAGCTCTCGGTCACAGCACTCCTGGCAGATGGCAAATCAGCCTTTCGCTCCTGGGGGACATGCATCCAGCGTCCACCACCCTCCCAAATAAACTAATTGCACCCAAGTCCTGCTTCAGGCTTTACTCTTAGGGAAACTGAGGCAAAAACAACTATGACCATTTGGAACAGTTAGTTCACTCATAAGGGAAGGGAGATTCCTATTGTCCTCTAAGTCTTTATTTAGGAAATGAAGAAAAGAAGAGCTTCTATGAGGAGAAAAGAAAAGGCCTTCCTAGTTCTGTAAATATCTGAATGCATCCTTAGTGATTCTCTTCTCTTTCTTTTCCAGAAAGTCCTTTATTTTTCCCAGCTTGAACCTACTATTCAGGGAGGACTTTCTGGGCCCCCAAACCCCGAACATCATCAGTCTCTGTGAGCAACACTCTGGACGTTCAACAGTGAATCAAAGTCCGGTGGAAAGCATGGTGCCAAGTGTGAGAACAGAGCAGTGTTGGGCTGGGTGATCGGGCCGTGACAGAGGTCTGGGCTAGGAGCAGAGCCACATCAGGGAGGGCAAGTTCAACTCAGCTGTGCCCAGTATTTGCCTCCTTCCTCTTCTTTCCTAAACACATCTTTCCAGAATGCATCCTATCTGGAGGCAATACAAGAGCATTAGGAGGAATATTAGAACTTTAAGCAACTTGGAAACCAGGAAAGAATTGGTTACATTGCGAGTCCAAGGCAGGCCTAGGAGGAAATCAGGCTGATATGATGGGACAAATGATCAGGAGGCAGGAAGAGGCACATTTTCTGGACTGGCCTCATTTATAGCATAGTTCTAGCCAGAGTCCCTCCATCAGGCGGGCTAGCTGCACCAGCCCCACCCAGCATCCTCAGCCAAAGCCTCCAGCAACTATACATGAGCACCTGCATGGGCACCGCCTCTCCCTTCTCCCCTGCATGGACTCTCATCTGCCCTCCTCCTTTACTGAAGATACTTTCTCTTTATATTAATGAACAGATGGGCTGGAACATGAGTGAGGATTGCCATTGGCATCAGGTCTTCTCTCCTCATTACCCCTCTGGGCCCTCGGGCAACTTCTGTGTGCCTTGTTTTTCTCATTTGTAAATTGTAACTACTACTTCCTAATTTATAAGCTAGCTGTGAGGATTAAATGAAATAATAGGGTTGAAACTTGTCCAAAGTACTTAATAAAAGCTACTTCCTACCCCTCCCACAGTCAGATGACTCTCACTGCCCTAACCTGTACTAAAAGCTACTGGATTCAATACAGGACATTGACCAAAGAACTTAAAACCTGAAGCTCCACAAAGGCAAAGCCCGTATCTCTCTCTCTTCTTTTCTTAACCCTCATCCGAGGATATGTTTCTATTTATTTTAGAGGTAGGAAGTGGGAGAGAGAGAGAGAGAAACATGGAGAGAAAAACATCAATTGGTTGCCTCCCTTAGGTACCCAACCAGGACTGACCCTGAAACCTAGGTCTGTGCCCTGACTGGGAATCAAACATGAAATCTTTTGGTGCATAGGACAACTGAGTTGATGGCTCCAACCAACTGAGCCACCTGCCAGGACAGGACCATTTCTCTTTTATTCACCAATATACTGTATACCAAACATGTACCACAGAGCCTGACACCTGGAGGTATGTAGAAATATTTGTTGATTGAATAATGGATGAACTGAGCAAGCCTGAATCTTAAAATCTTAGAATTGTAGCATTAAAGAAGCCCTAATGCAGCATCTAGTCCAGAGATGACAGATCATTTCCTTGCTTGCTCACCCCAACTGAGATGTAGTTAATTCCTAGAACACTGTGTTGAGAAAGATCCTGAGGCCACATATCAATTAGCAATATCTGCCAAAAGTCTGAAAAGGGGTCAAGCATCACTAGTGGCTATACTTTCACTTTTTGGTTCAAACGAACACATCATTTTATAGATGAGGAAATAGGAGATCAAAGATGACACAGCCAGTTCATGGCCAACTTGGACACACACATCAACTCTGTATGTGAGCAGCAGAAAAACCAAGACTGGCAAAAGCCTGATTTACAGGCTAATGGCAGCAACTTGGGAACAAAAGGCCAGAGAGACTCCAAACAGCCTTTCCTTCTAGCAACTGTCCCAGGATAAACATTTCTTGTCAACCCCCATCAGCAGAGGCACAAGCAGTAATCCAGAAGAAATGCTGATGGATAGCACAGACGGAGAAATGTCAATCAGTCCCAGAGACCAAACTCCCAGGGAATCCCCTCTTAGCTGTTTCCCTTTAAGCCACTTGGGACCTGCATCCGCCTCTCCCCCACCCCCCACCACTCCACTTCATTCTTGGTAAGTGGCAGCCCCTCCCTCTTCCTCCCCAGGTCCTCAGTCGCAACATTTACAATAGATGTTTCTCATCTCTCAAAACCACTGCTTGGGAGAAGCAGAGAAGAGTAATTAGTCAGCATTCTGGTAACCTTTCTACAGGGAAGGATAATCATTTGTTAGCTTAATAAACCCCATGCCTTTGTTAGCTGCCTGTCATTCATTGACCAAGGAAAGCAAGAATGGGCTCACTCACTTGCACTGGGGCTCTGTAAGAGGCTTGTGAGACAAGTCAAAATAAACTATGTAGCTGTAAAAAAAAGTGGGGGGGGGGGATCTCTTACTCTTTGAGACAACATGGAGGGACCTGGAGAGTATTATGCTAAGTGAAATAAGCCAGACAGACAAAGACAAATATCACATGATCTCACTTATATGTGGAATATAATGAACAAAATAAAATGACGTCCAAAATAGATCCAGAGGCATAGATGCATGGAACAGAATAACAGATCTCAGAGGGGATAGGGGGGGCAGCGGGGTGTGGGGAGGGGATGGGAAGACCTAAGTTACAGCTCCACACAGCTGCTTATCTCTTCTTCTCTGTGGGACCCCTGAGGATACAGGCAAAAATCCAGTCCTTCTTTGGTGCCCACCACAGTGCTGAGCCCACAGTAGGTGCCCAAGAAATTGCATTGAACTGGCATCAGAAAGGAAGCCAAGCTTCTATGAGAACACATCTCCACTGGACAACTTTTATGACGTGATGGGAAAAGTATATAGTAATCATCATGATTTGCAAAAATAAAAAGTTAACAACCCTTCGTAAGTTACCCTGCCTTTTGTATTTTTTTTTAACTTTTGCTCTGTGAAATCCAAAAATCCATGCCCCACTGCTTAAGTAGAGAAAGTACAGGAAAAGAAAGAGGGAGGAGGCCAAGAAATGCAGGTAAACAATCAGTCAGTAATGAAGACTTTGCAAAAATATCTATTGACAGTAAATAGGCTAGGGAATACTTGGAAAATGTGAACACATACAAAATCAGCAAATTGTAAGAGTCTGCATTTCTGAGTCTTTGGGGGGAATATACTAACACTAACATTTTTGAAAAGTAATGGAGAACAGAGGAACAAAGAGAATGGGGGAGACAGGTAGAAGTATCCACTCTCCTGTGTCAGAAAAAAAAAAAAAAAAACAAGAGCCCTAAATGGCCATGGTTAGAGTTAGCATTTAGAAGAAACAATGGACTAGTCTTTAAATGTTTACACAAAGATGACTAGAGGTCACATGGACCACAAGCAGAGACACAGAGTCCCTGCTCTCATCCATAAAGCAATAGTGGCCAAGGATGTGCCCTGTTACTCCAGAGACATCCTTATTATTGCAATGGATCATCCTAACCCAAGGGCACTACAGGTTGGACCCAGGTTACTAATTTCCCTGGTCTAAATTTATGGTGTCGGCTAGTCAAATGGAGGTTTATATTCTGGTTTCCTGAGAAACCTGCCATGGGAGAGAATGTGCTGCCCAGAGTGTCCATCCCTCTTGGCACTTCTCACCACACAAATCAATGGAGTGGCATTCTCTTGATATAAAATAAGTGCCTCAATGGCAAGGAACTTCATGGGCTGACAGATCATGGTGGCTGCTAGCCTGAGGGTCAGTCCTGGGCCACAGGGACCTCAACTACGAAATGCCCCTGAATAGTTATGTGCCCTTGGCTAAGTTACCTTTCTGTGCCTCAGTTTCCTCAAATATAAAATAGGGATAACAACAGTATCTACCTCATAAGAATGAAATAGTATGCATAAGGTGTTTAGTCAATGCCTCGTATATTGGCTAATAAATAAAAATAAATGTTAGCTAATTATTATATTTGCTGAACACTTAGTAATATCAACTTTATCATCCAGTGGGAGAGACCATATAGTCAAGATCATGTCTGTAGAATCCTGTTCATGGAAGAGGAACTGCACTCTGCAGGAAACTTCAGAAAAAAAGATGTTACCCCAAGATGAGTCTTGAATATTGAAGCAATGGTGAAGAAGGGAGGAAAGGATGTCCCATCTGCACAGAGTGAACAATTTGGCAAAGAAAAAGAGGACCTTCATATGTAAAGTGCAAGGAATAAATAAAAACATGTCAATACAGTTCCACCTTATGCAGGCAAGCCCATGGGCAATGTCACTCAAAAAGTCTCCTGCAAAAACTTCCTGTAGCACAAGTTTTTCCCAAGTTTGAAACATGCATGCAACATGCATTTTATACACTCATTTCTAGGCAGATAAAAACTTCAGCCCTAAAAAAAAAGTTAAAGAGAGGAAAAATCAGTCCCTAAATGGGACTCTCTCCCATCAGACTGGACATGCTTAAGAGAAGTGGTTCTCAAAATGTGGTTCCCAGGCCTGGGAATTTGTTAGAAATGCAAATTTTCGGTCTCACCTGGAGCTATTGAATCAAAAATTCTGGAGGTGGGGCCCAGATATCTGTATTTGAGAAATTTTCCAAGAAGAAAACAAAGATAAAAGCAACAGCAGTGCAGGCAACAGCTCAGCACCATCTAAAACAGCAGCTAAAGAGCTTGGGCTCTGTAAACCCATAGCCCTGGGCTTAAACCCCAGCTTTGGTATTTGATGGCTTCCCTTAACCTATGCAACCTCGTTTGCAAAATAGGGATAATGTTTCCTCCCTCTTAAGTTTATCTCAGAACTTAGTGAGATGGTACCTATATGGCCCTTAGCACAGAGTTCCCTGAGAGCCAATATGCTGGAAGGAAAACAAATCCATCCTCTCCAAGAGTGTTACCATCTCTATGAATTCTAGCAGCCTTTGAAACAGCAGTTTTCAAATTGTGGTACGCAGGCTCTTGGGGGTACAAGTGAACTTGGTTTGAGAGCATGGATAGATTTATGAGGGTCAATTTCTGAAACCTTAGTTTTCCTTCAGAGTCTCCCAAACTTGCCTGCAGTTGGGGAATCAGGCAAGCTCTCTTTCCCCATCTTCTTTTTTTCTTCTTCCCACTAAAGCCAAAGAAAGACACAGATTTCACTCATCCCAAATCTTAATGTGATGTGTCCTGGAGTACAAACTTCCAGGGCTCCAAACAGGGGAGTCAATATAAATGTTGAGGTTGGGCTTTTCTCTAATGAGTGGGCAACTGGACAACTCAAATGACTGGTTACAAGCTATTTTCCAGGTCAGGGGTTTTCCAATAATCGAAGGAGGACCTAACTGAGCTGCCAGCTGATGGAGCATTGAAAATAATTTTGATGATAGATCATTATGTGATTTTTAATATATGACTTGGAAGTAGCTCAAATAATTCAAATGTAACAATATTTCTTACATTTCCATTTACTTATATGAATAATGTTTTCAGCACTTATGTCTTTTTAAATTGAGGTATAATTGAGATATAGCATTACATTAGTTTCATTTCAATGTAATGATTTAATATTTCTATATATTGTGAAATGATCACCACAATAAGTCTAACTAACATTTGTCAGCCCTTACGTCTTAATAAACAAAAAATAGGCTTGCAATTGATGCCAAACTTAGTCTCATTCTAGCAATAAGTGATATTCACCTACAGATTTATGAACTAATTTTTTTAAAATCCCATCCATCTCCTAGTAGATGCATTTCCAATGAATTTTACTTCTATGTTTAATCATTATATGTCAAAATGTATAATATATTTATGTTGTTTTTCTCGATTGTATAATAATAATAATTTTAATGATAATTCAATCCAGAAGAAATGTTTCAATACTTAAACCCTTTTAGTCATGTGAATGTTTTAAAATGCTATTTCCGTTTTTGTTGCAGAAAAGTATGATACAGAAATCAATAAAAAAAACTTTCAAGCATAAAAATATATTGCATTAGGATAAATTTCTGTGGGGAAGGTGGAATAAAAATATAAGTTCAAGGAGAAAAATAATGATGTAAAAATTCTGACCACTAAAGCAAAGCTTATTTTTGTATTTTTAAACAAAAGGTAATAATATCAAATCACTATCATGTTTAAATTTCATTGGGAACTTTTAAAAAATCAATGTAAAAGTTTATTTTTTATGTCAGTATTCACAATAGGCCAAAAATTTATATTCTTTGTAAAGTTATAATGGAAACTGCAATTAGCATCTTTAAAAATGTGCAAGGGTGCCCTGACTGGTTTGGCTCAGTGGATAGAGTGGTGGCCTACGGACTGAAAGGTCCCAGGTTCGATTCCAGTCAAGGGCATGTACCTTCGCTGTGGACACATCTCCAGTAGGGGGTGTGCAGGAGGCAGCTGATCGATGTTTCTCTCTCATCGATGTTTCTTACTCTCTATCCCTCTCCCTTCCTCTCTGTAAAAAATCAATAAAATATAATTAATAAATAAATAAATAAAAATAAAAATGTGCAAGGCATTATACTGTCTCTCAAAATCCTTTCAAGGGGTAGGCAAAGTAAGAACATCGAAGACCTCTACTATGGAAAATGACATCCACATTCTTCTCTGTCATCAATAAGTGAATACATGGCCTTTTCGGTGCTCTATTGGAAGCTAAGAAGCATTGCAGACGGGCCTTATCTGTTTTCAAAGACTCGCCATCTAATTGAGCCAACCAGGAAAAAAACAAACGTAAAACAACCGGGGCATGTAGTGGACAATGGCCTTAACCCAGTGATGGCGAACCTATGACACGCGAATTCATTTTTTTGGTTGATTTTTCTTTGTTAAATGGCATTTAAATATATAAAATAAATATCAAAAATATAAGTCTTTTTTTTTTACTATGGTTGCAAATATCAAAAAATTTCTATATGTGACACAGCACCAGAGTTAAGTTAGGGTTTTTCAAAATGCTGACACGCCGAGCTCAAAAGGTTCGCCATCACTGCCTTACCCACATGGTGTTCATGTTTTCCTGTGTTCTTGCTAAGCAAATCCAAGTTGTATTTAGGACAGCAATATGCCAGGTAAATATTCATTTTCCCAGCCTAAAATTCTCATTAGAGTTGACATGTAACAAATTCTAGCTGATGAGACACAAGTGACGACCTGGGGATTTCTGGGCAAGCTTTGCTTTTCTAATAAAACCATATAGATGCCTCTGCCTGTCTGTGCTTCTTCCTAACTTGAATGCTGACTCAGTGCCTAGAGCTTCAGCATTTATGCCAAAACTATGAAGCAACAAGCATGTCTCTTACTCCTTGATGCTCGAAGCCTTCACTGAGGACACCCAGGCCACTGGAAGTGACTCAAACACCAAGAACAAGTACAGCTGGGCCTGAAGAATCCACTTCCAGGATGGCTTCTTCACTCATGTGTCTCATACCTGAACTGGTAGGACCACAGACTGGACTCGATGAGACTCCAGAATCCCTACACAGGTGGTCCCTCAATATGGCCTGAGCTTTTCACAGCACAGTGGCTGTATTCCAAGAGCAAGCATCCTGAGAGAATGAGCATCCTGAGAACCTGAAGTCAAAGTTGCAAAGCTCTCTATGACTGTGCCTCATGCTGGAGTCATGCAATGTCATTTCTGCACTACTCAGTTGATAAAAACAGTCACCAGATTCAAGGAGATGTGACACAGACTCCCACCTCTCATGGGAGGAGTATCAAAGAGTTTACAGCCATTGTTGTTGTTGTTGTTGCTGCTGTTGTTGTTGTTGTTGTTGTTGTTGTTGTTGTTGTTAATCCTCACCCCAGGATATTTTTCCATTGATTTTTCAGAGTGGAAGAGAGAGAGGGACAGAGAGAGAGAGAAACATCAATGAGAGAGAGACACATCCATTGGTTGCCTCCCACACAGGCTCTGACCAGGGTTGGAGATCAAACCTACAACCCAAGTACGAACTCATGATTAGAGTGTGCAGGCCAACACTCTAATCACTTAGCCACACCAGCCACAGCTACAACCATTTTTTTAAACCACCACATTGGTCGAGGTATTCTCCTTGCAACTTAGCACAGTCCCAACTGATATAATGGATGATAATAAGATTTAAAAAAAAAAGAAGACATGAATATTAACAGTATAATTACACTGTTGAACTCAAAGGAGGAAAAAATACTAAGAGAGAAGCAGTCAAGAAAACCTTCATCATAAACACTGACTGAGGGCCTAGAAGTGCACAACCCAGAATAAAATGCCAAAAGGATTGCAGAAATATTGGTGTCCACCCCAATGCTAGATATGAGTTCAAATGTCACCTTCTATTCATAAGCAACACAGTTTTGGAAAATCCTAGCTGAGTCTCAGTTTGTAAATCAGCAAAATGGAGCACACATGCTAAGGTTATGGTGAGGCCTAAATAAGACAGCATGTGACAGGCCTAGCATGCAGCATGGCACTTAGTAAGTGCTCGCTAAATGGTGTGCATTGGTTCATTCATTCAAAGAACTTACGCACTAGGGAAAATTAAATGAGCATAAACCATAAAATTTGACAGAGAGTCAGTATTTCTCAAATGTAAGTTAGAGCCCCGAACCTTCCATAAAGGCTCAGTAACTTTACTGACATTGATGTAGTGCAAAGCTTAGGGGACTTAGACCAATTTTCCTGGAGGAAAATTAGAACAGACTTTAAAAGACCTTCTGATGTGTCCTGGTGGTATGGCTGTTGGTTGGGCATCATCCCGTGCACCAGAATGTTGTCAGTTTGATTTCCAGTCAGGGCATATGCCCGGTTTATAGGCTCCATCCCCAGTAAGGGGCATACAGGATCTCTCCTCTCCCTCTCCCTTCCTCTCTCTCTAATAGTCAATTTTAAAAATCCTATATAATAAAAGCCTAGGTGGCATCACGCAAAGTCATCACAAGATGGCTACCACAAGATGGTCACCACAAGATGGCCAGCAGGGGAGAGCAGTTGTGGGCAATCAGGCCAGCAGGGGAGGACAGTTGGGGGTGACCAGGCTTGCAGGGGAGGGCAGTTGGGTGTGACCAGGCCAGCAGGGGAGGGCAGTTGGGAGCAAAATAAGGCCTGCATGGGAGGGCAGTTGGGGGAGAGATCAAACCAGCAGGGGAGGGCAGTTGGGGGCAACCAGGCCAATAGGGGAGGGGAGTTGGGGGCCATCAGGCCAGCAGGGGAGGGCAGTTGGGGGAAATCGGGCCAGCAGAGGAGGGCAGTTGGGGGAAACTGGGCCATGAAGGGAGCATTTAGGTGTCAATCCGGCCAGCAGGGGATTGGTTAGGGGGCGATCAGGCAGGCAGATAGGCAAGCGGTTACAAGCCAGCAGTCCTGGATTGTGAGAGGTATGTCCGACTGCAGGTCGGATATCCCTCAAGGGGTCCCAGATTGGAGAGGGTGCAGGCAGGGCTGAGGGACACACACACACACCTCCCCCCCTTTGCATGAATTTCATGCACCAGGCCTCTAGTAAAAAGTAATAAATAAATAAATAAAAGATCTTCTGATGTTCTGACTAAGAGTTAAGTGTTTTGCCTGCAAAGCCTATCCCCACTTTGCTGCCACTTTGGAAAGATCTATAGCATTTCTCATGAGAAGTCTACCATCCCAGCCTGGGATATGTTTTCTAAATATTAGATCTGAATTTATTTTATTTTATCCCTAAATGCATTGGGCCACAATCTTCCTGACTGGATTATATCACCCTCTATTTTTAGTAGCTGGTTCATTCAGTCCAATTCCTTACTATAAATACCTGTGTGCACTTGTTTTAAAGTAGAACTCTTTTATCATCTGATTGTCCCAGTCTAGATTGGAGAGGGATAGGGGAAAGAAATTTTTTTACATGGCATAGAGGAGAGAGAAGTTAAGGCTGCATTGCTCTACTCTGCTCACCAGCTATTTTCAACTATTCCAGAATCCATAGCTGACTGGGTGCAGGAGAAAGCCAAGAGGGTCTAGCCCTTTTCTGGGTATTAACCTTGAGAAGTTGGCAACTGTTTGGGACTCAGTGGGGCCACTCAGACTCTTTCCAATTATCTCATCCACTGAAAGTTTCCTTTTCAGAATCCCATGCCTCTATTTCCCTACTCACATCATATACACACTGACTCCAGCCTTCAAGGCCAGCAAAGAAGGGTTTCTCCTGGTCTTAATGCTCTTGAGTAAAATTAAATTTTCATGCTATCTCATACCCATCTTCTTGGATTCCCAAAGAAAGGGACACTGAGCTCTCAGGGATACTGATTAAACTTCTACTGAGCTCAAAGCACAAAGAAGAAATAGTCAGGCCAGAGTCAGAGTGAGGGGTGGGTCTCCCACACAGCTGCTGGTGCACTGGCACATCAGGAAAGGTGTACTATTGGAAACTTAAGGGGGGCAGGGAGGGAACGGCAGATGTATTTTTAAGACTCTTCTCAGGAAAAGGAGAGTGTGTGGTTGAAGAAATATTGCAAGATGATCCTAGAGATGTGGCTTTCAATAAGGAATATTTGTCATTTTAGGGGAGCCAGTGTCTAAATAGTCTCCCTATTTTGAGGTTTCTACCAGCAGTCCTCCTTCTCCATTCTTCCACTCACTATCCCAGTTTTCAGGTTCTCCTCCAAATTAAAGTGGAACAAATATTTGATTCAAATAAATATATTGATTCAAGGTAGCAGAAAATTATCCACAATTTATCAAGATTCTGGCCTCAGCTGGGAAGCACAGTTGGTTAGAGCATCGTCCCGATACATCAAGGTTGTGGGTTTGATCCTCAGCCAAGGCACCTACAAGAACCAACCAATGAATGTATAAAAAGTGGAACAGCAAATCACTTTCTCTCTCCCTTCCTCTCTCTCTGCTCAGTATGGGTACATCTCCCAAGGATCTGAGAGGGTTACAAAAGCCTAACTGTGCACATTTCAGGCACCAAGGGCCTCTGTTCTCCCATGCAGCAGCCAATCGGGAGCAGCATCTCCTGGCCTCTCTCAGATGCATAAAATGAAGATGTGCCTGAAATAATAGAACAAAGTATTCATTGAGTATTTTCAAAAACAATTTATATGCGATGACTAAATGGATGTTTTCTCAGAAATGCAAAGCTGGTTTAACATTAAAATACCAACCATGGGATTCACCATATTAACTCAACAAAAAAGAAAAAATACAGTTATCTCAATAGACTCAGAAAGATTATTAGAAAACAATTCATAGTAAAAATTCTCAGGGTTCTCGGAAGTTTAAGAAAAAGCAGCACAGACATGATGCCAGTCACTATTGTCTTCACCACCCCCTCAACCACCCCACCCACCCCCACCATCACAGAATAATAAGCTGGGATCTACCATACCTACTGAATAATTATGGAATATTACATCAAAACAGAGAAAACTGGAGAAAGTACCTATGGAGTTATGCATCAGGGTAGACACAAAACAACAGGTCAAGTGGTAGCCATGATGAAAATCAGACGAGAAAGTAAACAGGAAGAGATTTCTAGTACTGTAATTCTGGGAATTTCTCTATTAAAAGAACTTTGTCATTCAAATACAGTCTTCAAGAGGTGCTTATAGCCCTGGCCAGTGTGGCTCAGTTTGTTGGAGCATTGTCCCATATACCAAAAGGTTGCAGGTTTGATCCCCGGGCAGCGCACATATGGAAGGCAACCCGTTGTTCTCTCTCACATCAATGTTTCTCTCTCTGTCTCTCTCCCTTTCTCCGCCCCCCCTTCTTGTCTCTAAAGTCAATTAGCATTATCCTTGAGTGGGGATTAGAAAGAAAAAAAAATATGTGCTTATGAAAGACTCTAGGTTATATCTCATCTTTGAATACCTTGGATCTCCAGAAATACTTGGACTCTATCCCTTCTGGTCAGTTCGTGGATTCTTCACTTGTTCATAAGCACATCTTTTTTCTATCTTTCTAAACCTTACTCAAGTGTATGCTTATTGATTTTAGAGGCAGGGAGAGAGGGGGTGGGGGAGAAAGAGAGAGAGAGAGAAACATACAAAACCATGCAAGAGGTTGTGTTCTGTCACTCTAGAAGAGCTCTTACAGAGACTTAAAACCTCAAAGTCCACTGATAACAAAGGAACAATGACTAGTAAACCAGCTGGTTTGGGCCTTTCAGAGCTTTTGGAATACCAGTCAGAGGAAACATACGTGAAGTCGCAGCACTCTGGTATATTATAGATCTCCAGAAGTACTGCTTGGTCAGTTCACAACTAAGCTAGCTGACCTCTGGAAGACAGAAACCATACCTGCAGAATTAGCAACAATAAGCCATCTGGGGATTCAGAAATTAATCAACTCTTCGGGATTTTCAAAGTTTTGGTGCACCACCAAAAATAAAGTGTGCCAGAAGTAGAATCTTCACAGGACTATAAGAATACGTTTCCCAAGTTGAAACCAGGAAACCTAGCATCCCATTGAAAAGCTTGGTTGAAAATACCTTAGGTTTGCTTTCAAAAATGTTAGTTTATGATCCAGCCAAACAAGTTGCTGGCAAAATGGCACTGAGCCATCCATATTTTATTGGTTTGGATAATCAGATTAAAATGTAGCTTTCTGACAAAAAGTTTCTACATGTTGTATCAAGACCAGATAGTGATATTTTTACTGTTAATTCTATTTTTGTCCTGTGTATTTTTCTTCTCTTTACTTTAAAACTTAAGCTATACTTCATCTTCTGATTTCAAAATGTAATTTAAACATGTAAATATCATTCTATATGAATTTAAATATATATGTGTAGGTCTCACTATAACAACTGTCTATTATTATAATAAAACTACATCTAATATTGATGACAGGAATTGGGAAAATTTCTTAAGAACAGAAGAAAACTTCCTCAACCAATATAGAACATCTATGGGAAAACTACAACTAACATCATACTTATAATGAAAGACTGAATGGTTTTCCCTAAGATCAAGAGCAAGGCAAGAATATCTGCCCTCACCATTTTATGCAACATAATACTGAAAGTTCCAGCTAGTTTAAAAAGGCAGTAGAGTAAATAAAAGGCATCCAGATTTGGTGGGGGGGAAGTAAAACTATCTTTGTCAAAGATGACATGATTACCTATATAGAAAACCCTAAAATATCTGCAAAAAGAGCTGATTTTAGCAAGGACACAGGACACAAGATCTTTATTTTTTTAAGAGAATTTCTCTATGCTATTTGGATATTGAAGAATTGGAAATTGAAATAAGATAAATACCATCAATTTAAAAAACACAATACTGTATTAGTTCTCAATTGCTATATAACAAACTACCAGTTTAAAACAACAAACATTTATTATCTCACACAATTTCTGAGAGTTGGGAATCTGGAAGCAGCTTCACTGGGTGGTCCTTCAGCTCAGGGGTCTCTCAGGATGTTACAGTCAAGATGTCAACTCAGGCTGCTGTCATCTGAAGGTCTGACCTGGGCTGGAGGATCCATTTCCAAGATCACTCACTCATTCTCGACTTGCTGGTGGAGGCCTCAGATCCTCATTTAGGAGGTCTCTGTTCTTCACCACATTGGACTTTCCAACAGAGAGGTTCCCATGTCTTCCAGAGCAAGCAATGCACAAGAGAGCAAAGAAGAAACCATGATGCCTTTTATTACCAATCTCAGACATGGCATTCGACTTATGCAATATTCTACTGGTCACCCAGACCAACTCTGGTACAATGTGTGTATGGGGGTTGGAGAAGGGGGCCAGGTATTATATGAAGGCATTAATATCAGAAGGGAAGGATCACTGGGAGCCAATTTGGAGACTGGCTACCACAAATACCATTTATAATAATATCAAAAGACATAAAACACTTATGGATAAATTTAAGCAAAGCATATTTGAAATCTCCACACTGAAAATGATAAAATAATCACAGAAAAAATTAAAGAAGACCTAAATAAATAAGGATGTATACAATGTTTATGGAATGAAAGACTCAGTATTGTTAAGACTCAGTATTCAATATAATCTCAATCATAATGTCACCGCATTTTTTCTTAATAGAAATTGACAAACTGACAATAAAAGTTATATGTAAATGTTAGGGACTTAAAATAGCCAAAAAAAACTGTAAAAAAGAAGACCAAAGTTGAAGGACTGAGACCACGTCCTACACTACACCCTAAAATAGTGTAAAAATGACACTATTTTAAGATTTACCATAAAGCTACAATAATAAAGACAGTATGCTATTAATAGGATAGACACCGAGGTCAATGGAACAGAGTAAAGAGCCCAGAAATAGACTTACTCATATATGGTCAATTAATTTGGGGCAAAAATGCCAAAGTAATCAATGCAGAAAAGATTTTCAACAAATGTTTCTAGCACAATTGACTATCCTAGGAAGAAAATAAACCTTACACATTGACTTACACTATAAACAAAATTTAACTTAAAATTGATCATTGGCTTAATTTGTAAATGCTATACTAAAAATGTCTAAAAGAAAACACAGGAGGAAAATGTTATGACCATAGTATATACAAAGAATTCTTAGTACCCAAAAAAGCATATATTATAGAAGGAAAAATTGATAAATTGGACTATGTCAAAATTAATGCAGGAGGCAAGAAGAACTTCTTCAGAGACGTGTAAGGAGAGGACAGAACCACCCGGATTACACAGGACCCCAAACTGAATATGGAGCATCCTATCTCCTCCAGTCATCAGAACACGAGAGTCCAGCCACCTGGGTGCAGTTTTAACGTAATGTGTTCAACTCTTCAACTATTTGTCGAGCGTCAGTTAGAGCCAAAAATCACTTGGCTGTCATTCACTGGGGCAGAATAGAGTAGGGGCTAGGAGTGCAGGCTCTGCCTTTAAAAGAATGAGGTCAATCTATAAGGAAAAATTTGTAGGATAATAAGTGACAAAAGTAAGGTGCAAAACTGTGTAGCAACGGGCATCATATGTATGAAGAAGAGAAGATATAAGCTTGTTTATGTACAGCATATCCCTGGAAGGATTCATTAAAAACTGGTGAAAATAACAGTGCGTAGGGATGAGGCTAAAGAAGTAAGCAAGGAAAATCATTTGCATGTAATGCCCTAGAGTTTGGACTCTGTGTCCTCATCACTATGGGATGCCACTCAAAGACAAATGAGGGGAGAGATATGATTAGCTTTTTGTGTGAAGAATAGATCAGAAGGCAAGACAGGGAGGGGAGACCATTTAGAAAGGTGTGGGAGTAATCCGTACTTGAAACTATGAAGGACTGAATTTAAAAATTAGGAGCGTAGTGAAAGAACAGAAGTTTAAAGAACTGGCTCAACCTGATGCTGAAGGATAACGTATTTCAGTTTGGAACATTAAAATAGGAGTAATAGTTAATGTTTCTATTGCATTTGCTCCCTACCAAGTCCTGTTCTAAGTGCTTTACACAAATCAACTCATTCAGTCCAGCAGCATGGGGTAAATACTATTGTGATTTCTCACTTTACAGGTGAGGAACTGGGCCACTCAGAGGTTAACTAACTTGCCTGAGGTTGCTCTCCAGCAACTGGTATAACTGTAACCCACATGGAGGCAACTGAGGACCAGAGCCTGTCTGAGCTCTCGACCACTCCACTCTGCTGCCCTGCACATGCACGTCGTTTAAAAGGCAGAGAAAAAAAAAAAGAGAAGCTGGCCAAGGAAAACAAAACAAATGATTAAGGAGGCAAAGGACAGCCTGGAGACCACAGTATCACAGAAATAAGGAAGGCCAACGCCTGTTTCTTACCTCAGTTGTAACTAAATACTCAGTCCTGTATAATATGGTTTGAACTGTGTGTGTCGACATATACTCAGATTTTTTTCAATAAATACAGTCAGCCCTTTGAAATCTGCAGGTTTCACATCCAGGGTCAACCTGACAGAAAACAGTATTTTCATATTCTCAACTGCACTTACCCAACTGAGGATTAAAAATTGTTTTTTTCTTAACTTAAAAATGTTTTATTATGGTAATAGAGAGGATAAAATTTTCTATTTTAACCATTTTTTAGTGTAAAACTCAGTAGCATTAATTACATTCACAATGTTGTGTCACCATCACCACTATTTATTTTTAAAATTTTACATCTTCCCAAACTGAAATTCTGTGCCCATTAAACACTAACTCCCACTTCCTCTCCCTTTCCCCAAGCCTATCTCTAAAAATATTGTTTTCAATTCATGGTTGGTTGAATACACAAGTGCAAATAGCCAACTGTAGTTAAATCTTGGGGGAGTCAAAAATTACATGTGGATTTTCTAGTGGGTGGGGGTCGGTGCCCCTAATCCTCCACATTGTTCAAGGGTCAACTATAACTGGAGGAAAACAGGCCAGGCTTACCTGAGAGTGGGAGGTACCACTTTTAGTACCTCCTTTAGTCTTTTACTAGCGGCCCGGTGCATGAAAATTCATGCACTGGAGGGGGGGGCGGTCCTTTAGCCCGGCCTGCCCCCTCTCACAGTCCAGGAGCCCTCAGGGGCAGGAGGCAACCGGGAGATCAGGGGAAGGCAATGCCCCATCAAACCTCTACTGCTGCCACTGCCAGCAGTGCAAGCCTCAGCCAGCCCTGGTTACCTGAGCCTCAGGCAGCCCTGGGCGGCTGGGAAGCCGACATCTGAGGCTTGCCTGCACCTTGGGCCGGCCCTGGGCAGCTGTGGAGCTGAGGGGACTGGGGGACTCTGGAGGCAGGCAGGTGGAGTGACCGGGCCCCCCTGGGGGTGGGCCTAGCCTTGCCACATGCCTGCCACCCCGATGGGGCTGAGGGGACTGGGCACCACCATCTTGAGGCTGTGGGAGCCACCGTCTTTGAGGGTGTGGCAGTCAATTAGCATATTCCCTTTTTATTGGCTGTGGGCGTTGCCATCTTTGAGGGCGAGGAAGTCAATTAGCATATTCCCTCCTATTGGCTGTGGGCATTGCCCTTGAGGGTGGGGCAATTAGCATATTCCCTCCTTATTGGCTGTGGGCACCTCCATCTTTGCAACAGCGTGAGGGTCAATTAGCATATTCCCTCTTTATTAGATAGGATGGTTCTGTAAAATAGATGTTTTCATAGCCCTAACTTCTAGATGTGGAAACTAAGGGGCAGAGAAGTCAGGGGACCCCCAAGGTCACATGGGTGGTAAGGGACCCAGTCAGTTTTCAGACCTGGATATGATCTGTAATCCATGCATGGTTCACTGTAGCACTATCCAGGCACCCAGGGATGTATTAGGATAGGAGGGGGAAATACAAGGATGGTCACATCCCTGCTCCCAGTGGGCCTATAATCATGTTGCTCAATGAGGCTTTAACAAATGAAAATATAAAGATCTTGATAAGGTGTCATAAAGGTCTGCACTTGGGTAAGTGGTACAGACTCTGGGCACCTAGAGCAGATGGGGAGGCATCACAGAGCTGATAGACATGGTCTGGGTATTAAAGGACGGGTCAAGTATAAAAATGGGAGGATATGGGGCATTTCCAGGGTCTGGGCCCTCACCTGGGTGCTCTGAACCAGTGGTGGGCATCTGCTGTCTCCACCTGTGCAGTATCTCTGTGTGCTCTTCTACTTCCTGTTGAGGAACCCATCTTTCCTGTTGGGAGCCCACGTGGTTTGGATAGGGCTGGCCTCAGTCCTCCTTCAGGTTGCAGCACTTGATGCCAGCATGGCCAGTCAATGGGTTTCACTTCCACTAACCAGTTTTTGACTCTAGACCCAATTCAACCGAACGAGTCAATTCAGGTGTCTTCTGGATGGAGAAACTCTCTCCCTGGGATCTTGGTTTAAGAATAATGTTGGTCTGGAGATGCCGGGGGCCATGTTGTAGAGAGTTTTGCTGGGAAGGAAACCCACAACGAGGAAAGGGGAGAGAGGGAGAGAGATCTGGTGATAATACTTGGGCCCCTGGATCGGCCATGCCTAACTACAAACATCCCCAGACTTTTGATACTAATAAATTCCCTTCATTATTTCCACCAGTTTGAGTTGGGGTTCCTGTCATTGGCAAGTTAAAGGGATCTGACTGACCCAGAGCCCAAAGGTGGCAGTTAAACTCCACGAATCCAAAGTCAGGATCTGTCTGCCTTTTCCAAAGGATAGGAGATGGGAGGGGAACAGTGAGGTAAGGTCCATAAAAGAGACAAGGGCTATGGGCTTTTTTGGAAGGTGAGATCATATATACTTCACAGGCATGGCTCTAATTTCAAATGTATCTCAAAAGGTGGGTAACATTTTACCAACTGCATTTGGGAAAGTGCACATAGGAGAAAAGGGCCGGCCCAACGTGTGAGGGCAGAGAATGGAAGAATGTAGGTCATGCTCAGGGTGCAGCCCATGGTCAGATGTGGCTAGAAGATGAAGTAAAAGGGAAGGTTGCAAAGGTGCACGGAAGGCCTCCAGTGCAGGAGGTGTATATTTGGGGATGCTTGGGGACACAGATGTGACAGTTTTATGGCATCAGACTTGTTTTTCTCCCCAAGGCTTCTAGAAGTATTTGGCTCCCAGGGACAACAGAGCAGGCTCCCAGGATGTCATAAAGCAAGAAAGAGACAAGCGTCCAGAGAAGTGATGAGAGAGGTAACTTTGTTCTCAGGCCCCCACTCTGCCAGGCAGGAGACCAGATCTTCTTCTCTGAGCCTGGATCCCCTCCTCCTGGCTCCTGCAGAGCCCAGGACAGAAGACCGGGTGGATCCTCATACAGGTACCTGCTCCTGGAGGAGCTTCCGGAGCCAGGGCCCCTGGGAAGGACACCCTAATCCTGGGGAAGGGGGAACCAGCTGAGTTCCTGGTGGGTGCCACTCCCCTCAGCGTCCCCTGCTGCGCCTGAACAGTACCTTGCAGCAGCCTCTGCCAAGGGGATGCGTCCCTGCTGCTTGAGTTAATTACAGTAATTATACCTGCTCCCTCTTGGGCTCTGGCTCTTTGTTCCCAGTTTTCTGCCCGCTCATTTGCAAACCTAATCGCTCTCTGGATTGATTTTTTTTAAAAAAAGAGAGATGCTGTGGAGAGACAAAGAGATGGGGCAAAAATTGTGGGAGAGAAAAAGTGGGGTGGGAGTGGACTGGGAGCGGGTGGGAAAGATGCAGGTAGAGGGAGGGGGTGGGAAAGCAGATGAGAACATCAGTGAAGGGAAAGAATTGGGAAAGCAGGACACTCCTCTCCTCCAGAGTCACCAGCAGAGGCCTGGACGGTAACCCTGTGAAGACCACAGTCCCCATAGCCCTTAGGCCTCCGTGGAATCCCCAACTTCTTCCCAGACCTGGCTGGTTTGGCACAAATGACAGGAGGCTGAAAGGGCACCAAATTCACGCAATACCAGCAGATACTCATGCTCCCTAAATATGGCTCTGCCCGGGGGGTTGTGGGACTTGGACTCACCCAGAAGATGCTGTGATGTGAGATGGCTGAGAGGTAGGGGTGGGGACTCAAGTAGGGAGCAAGAAGGAAGCAGAAACTGCTCTGAGGAGGGAAATCTGAGAGATGGGTGGTAAGTCTTTCCTCTCTCACCCCAATCCCATCCTGCAGACCCTTAGGAAAGATCCTGGCCCAAAGGTTTTCAAACATGCTCTGAGGAGCACTGAGAAACCTTGGAGAATCCCCAGGGAGCAGGAAAGGATAAGTGGGCATGTATATGGTCAAAACCCTTTTCATTGACCTTTAGTCAATTCATATGTTGGGTTCCACCTAAACTTTGTTTGAAAATAATACAAATTAAAAAAGAGAAGAAGCCCTGACCAGTTTGGCTCAGTGGGTAGAGCGTCAGCCTGCGGACTGAAGGGTTCTAGGTTCGATTCTGGTCAAGGGCATGTGCCTTGATTGCGGGCACATCCCCAGTGGGAGGCGTGCAGGAGGCGGCTGATTGATGTTTCTCTCTCAAGGATGTTTCTGACTCTCTATCCCTCTCCCTTCCTCTCTGTAAAAAATCAATAAAATATATTTTTAAAAAATAAAATAAAATAAAAAAGGAGAAGGCCCTGCTGTAAAGAATTAGGAAACAACTGATTTAGTTCAAACTTCTCACCTGTCAGATAAGAGAACTGAGGCTCAGATAGATCAAGTGGCCTGTCCTATAACACATGACCATCATATCACAGGCCTCTTCGCTCCCAGTTGAGGGAGATTTCCATTGCCCCGTGGTGCTGTTCAGGGTGCTGGGGATGCCAGGGATTTTTCCAAGACTCCTGACTCTTCCTGGGCCCTCTGGAATGAGGGGGATGTGGCTGATGGCATCATTTGCCAGTGTTCTCAGTGAATCTAGGACTCCTCACTCCTCACTCTGGATAAGCCACCACCACCACAATCCCATCAAGAGATAGAATCTATTCCTTCTCCTCTTGAGGCTGAAAGGGCCTTTATGATGGCCACAAAGAACAAAATATGGTGGAAGTGATAGTGCGTGACTTCCTGAGTTAAGTTAGAACTAAGGCAATGCAGCTTCCACCTTCTGTCATTTTGGGGAAGTTCACCATTGGAACCCAGCCTCCATGCTGTGAGGAAGCCCAAGCCACATAGAGACACCACATGTAAATGTTCCAACAACAGCTCCAGTGAAGGTCCCAGCCAATAGCCAGCATCAACTGTCAGACATGAGAACGAGGGAAACTTCAGATAATCCCAGCCCAACACCTCCTGCCTCCGCCCCATGCTGAGTCACCCCCAGCCTCTGAGACTTCCAGTTGAGGCCCTGACATTGTGAAACAGAAACAAACCATCCCCATCCAAATTCCTGACCAACAGCATCTGTGAGCACAACAAATGTTTTCATGCCACTAAGTTTTGAGGTAGTTTGATACATGACAATGGATAGTCAA
This sequence comes from Myotis davidii, assembly GCF_000327345.1. Classification (NCBI taxonomy): domain Eukaryota; kingdom Metazoa; phylum Chordata; class Mammalia; order Chiroptera; family Vespertilionidae; genus Myotis; species Myotis davidii. Next base: position 3,721,087 of record NW_006383013.1, on the reverse strand, counting down.
AACAGGAATATCCAGAAGCAGAAGTAGATATGTTCCATATGAAGTTAGAATTGGTTAAGCAACCAACCGCCAGACAGGAATCCCAAGAATAGAGTTGATGCCATGCATCCAAGTCCTCAGCTAGAATGTAGATTCACCTCCAGTACTTCCAATTAAGAGAATGTCAGAGTTAAGGTCGTTTTGGAGGCAGAAGTGGGAATGTGAGTGGGTGTCAACTCCCCACACTGAAGCCAGCCAATGTTTACTAAGTACCTACCATGAGTCAGACACAGAACAGAGTCCCCGCCCTAGAGGAGCAGGTATAATTGGGGAAGCAGACACATCTACACTGAGAAGTAATTACAATGCAATGAGTTAAGTTGCTATTAAAAATAAAGTACTTTGGGAGTTCTTCAGAAACAGTAGTGTCAGCCTAAAACATTTTATATCCTGGGATGGTTCCTATCCACTCAAGTATAAATGTTCCTCACCTTGAGGTTCTCAGCTCTTGGCATCCAAATCCCTTAGTCCAGTCCTTGGAATAAAAGGCCTGTGGTGCATCTTGCTTAGGAAAAGCCAAGGGTTGATTAAAGTATTTCTTATTTTATATAACCCTGTGGAAGAGAATGTTATTCCTCAAAATCCACTCTCCCATTCTCCAGAATAACAGCTTTTTTTTTCTGTGTTTCATGACCACCTGGAATTGAGATTATGGTTCTCCAACTCCCCCTCTTTGAAGCTAAGATATATAGTAGGTGATGTAGGAAAGTTCTGAGTTATACCCTTAGCAGCGGTTCTCAACCTGTGGGTCGTGAACAATGAAAATACATCCTGCATATCAGGTATTTACATTACAATTCATAACAGTAGCAAAATTACAGTTATGAAGTAGCAACGGAAATAATTTTATGGTTGGGGGTCACCACAACATGAGGAACTGTAGTAAAGGGTCGCGGCGTTAGGAAGGTTGAGAACCACTGAGGCTTAAAGGGAGGGAAAGCACTCTTCTTGGGACCACTTTTGCCTCCTTCCTTGCCAGAATGAGGATGTGGTATTTAGCTATTTTTTAAGATGATAAAATGAGAGCAACACCTTTAAAATGGCATAAATTGGATCCCTTGCACCTTGGAACCACATTGCTGCTCAGGTCTGTCTAGTAACAGACTATTACATGAGAGAAAAATAAACCCTAGTCTTTTTGTCTAAGACACTTATTTGAGACACTCTGCTACTAAATCAAATCCTACCCCCAAAAAGTCGATTAACTTACACTATAGCTCTTTACTCATTTCCACATGCGAGTATACACACACACACACACAAAGTGGCCTAGTCCCCAGTAGAAACTCGAGAACTAGCGGAAGAAATTGTTGGATGAGGTTAATTGCATATTACTGCATCACAGCTTCCTGCTGCCTGGGGTACCAGCTCACAAGGGCATAAGATCAAGCTTTCCCACTGGGTTCTGATATGCAAAGCAGCTCTTTCCTAGAGACCATTTTGCTCAAATATTTGGTGAAAATCATTTTGCACTGTTTATGTCTTAAAAGGTTTACTCATATGTACAAGACACAAGCAGCAACATTTCACTTTTTTGTGTCAGTCAACCTTGGACTTTTATGAACACCAGGAAAGCAGGAAATGTTTATGTGCAGTGAGTGACTGAAAAATTGGTTCTTTTTGTGTTACCATGGGAGCCTCAGCAGTATCCAAGTGAACCAGGTATGACTTTAAGGAGAGGAGATCAAGCCAGCCTTTCCCTAAGCATGTTCTCTGTTGGTGGATGTCACATGGGGAAAAGTTTCGTGGTCAAATGTGTTTGGGAAAAGCTGAATTTTAGAAGAAAAAAGACAAACAAGTTTCTTTGCTGTGTGATTTCTGGAGGTTTTCAGTATGGTGATGTATACTATAAATCTCAAACAGTACATCTTCCCATGGACAGTAGCATGGTGGAGCATTTCCAAGGAACTCACTTGCTGAGTTATGTAAATGTGATGTTCTCATTGTTGGTCCTGCAGAAACATATTTTTAACCATTTAAGACATGGAGGGAGTGATATGCCAAACCAACCCCTCTGTCATTTTGCCCTTTCCTCCCTCTCCATTCCACGTTTGTGATGGTTAGTTTATGTGCCAACATGTCTAAGTGATCATATCCACTTATCCAATCCAATGCTAATCTAGGTGTTGTGTTGAAAGTGTGCTATAGATGTAGTTAACATCTACAGGCAGATGACTTTAAGGAAAGATTATCCTTGATGGTTTGGGTGAGCCTCATCCAATCAGTTGAAAGGCCTTGAGAGCAAAACTGAAGTTTCTCCAAGAAAGAAGAGAACTCCAAAGTTTCTGCACCCAAAAAAGAGAAATGTTAGCCAGGATTGATGTAATAAAACCCAAAACACTAATTCAAAAGAATATATGCACCTCCATGGTCATTGCAGCATTATTTACAAAATTCGTGCACAGGTAGGGTCCCTAGGCCTGGCCGGCAATCAGGGCCAACTTGGGCCTTCCGGCTGCCGGCCAGGGCCTTCCTTCATTCCATGTTGGTAGCCAGTGCACGTCATAGCGAGCAATAGAACTCCCGGTCTCCAGGTCGAACTCCCGTGGGGACACTTTGCATATTAGCCTTTTATATACGTGGATAGCCAGGATTTGGAAGCAGCCTAAGTGTCCATCAGTAGATGAGTAGATAAAGCAGCTATGATACCCCTAACAGGTTTGCCTCAGTGGATAGAGCATCGGCCTACAGACTCAAGGGTCCCAGGTTCGATTCCGGTCAAGGGCATGTACCTTGGTTGCGAGCACATACTCAGTGGGGAGTGTGCAGGAGGCAGCTGATCAATGTTTCTCTCTCATTGATGTTTCTAACTCTCTATCCTTTTCCCTTCCTCTCTATATAAAATCAATGAAATATATTTTTTAAAAAAACAGCTATGATACATTTACATAATGGAATACTACTCGGCCATAGAAAGGAAGCAAATTTTACTCTTTGTGACAGCATGGATGGACCTGGATAACATTATGCTAAGTGAAATAAGCCAGTCAGAGAAAGACAAGTACCATATGATTTCACTCATATGTGGAATTTAATGAACAAACTGAACTAACAAGCAAAATATAGAGGCTCATAGATAGAGAGCATGCAGACAGCTGTTGATGGGAGGGTTTTGGAAGTGAGGTGGAGGGATTGAGCAAAAAAGAAAGAATTTATGGACACAGACAACAGTGTGGTGATGGTTGGGGGAGGCAACAGGGGGAAGGTGGGAGAGGGTGTAGGGGGGATAAATGGAGATGAGGAAAAATTAAAATAAAGAAAAAATATATTAAAAATCAATAAACAAGAGATGATAGAACAAAAAAGAAATTTTACAGAGCTAAGGAAACAAATTGTTACACATCTAATAAATAAATTTGAAACAGCTAAATGAAATGAAATAGACCCAGCTGAGAAATAGAATAAATAGGATTTGGGGAAAAGCTTGACATAGTCATAGTGAAAGGGGAGAAAATAAGACTAAGAGATTAAAGCAATTTGATAGGGAATGGTAGAAGTAGTGGACAAAGATTGTCAAACATAACAAAATTGGTGCCACTAAGGTTCAAAAAAATGAAATCAATAAAAATTCTCAAACATAATACCGGAATATTTCACTGGAATGAAGAAAGAATCAGCAAATCAAATGGTGCCCCATATATATCAAGAATAGTTTTTCTACAAAAAAAAAGACATCAATATATAGCCTAGTTAAGTTATTAAACATCAAAGAAAAAGAATAATCAAAATAGATAAGTCATGATAGACATCATGAAGACACATCCTAGTTAAAGTATTAGATCTCAGAGATCAAGAAAGAATAAACAGAATAAACTAGAAGTAAAACATCAGACTGGCTTCAGACTTCAAACAGCAACATTCAGTGCCTGCAGGGAGTCAGACCACAAATGGTCTGAGGGAAAGCAAGTTTGACATAATTGCAAGTTACAACAGATTGTTGTTCAAATGCAAGGTCCTAATCAGATGTTTTCCAACATGATAGAACACAGGGAATACAGCACCCCAACACCTTCTTTTTAAAAACTACTCAATGAAACAATGAGAGAAGACCAGAGCAATGAGTGCATTAGAAAACACCCTCAGGACGATTCCCCTAAATGGAGCCTTAGATCTCTGGCCTAGGAGCCCATGTGGAAATGTTCGCTTCTCTAGAGTGAAGCTGAGACCCACGGACTGTGAGCCTTGTTTTCAGACAATGGGTGCCAAGTGCATCTGCATGGAAGCAAAATGAGGCTACCTGCAAAGGCCTCCCTGGTGCCTCTTTTTGGGAATCTTGCCCACCTAGTCACTTGCATATCACTTTCTGATATGAAACAAGGCAAAATGAAGCTGTCATTGGATTTCACTCTGGGCCCACAATTTCTGCCCTAAAGCAAGTAACTAATATCAGACAGTACTCTCCTTTTTGTGAGAACAACTTCACTGCAAACCCAGCTCGCAGCTACTGCTAACCACGCCCAGTTCTAGAGCCCAGGACCTTCAGACAACAGGTGTTCCCACCTCCAGAAACAAGGCTGGAAACAGGGTGGCCAGTAGTGTCTAGTCATTGTATGGGTGCTGCGTTTGAACAGGAATAAAGGGCACATGAAGTCCTTCTCCCCACTTCTCTCTCTTAAAGTGCTGAAATTGCCACCTCACTGCAGGGAAAGGGAATTATGGCACATCTGGCCTGCTAAGGAGGCATCTCCAGCAAAAACACCACCCCAACAGCCTGAGTGCAGGGACAGACCCCCAGAGTGTGCCCCTGGAATGAGATGTGTGTGCCAGTTAAGTTCTCCTCTGAGGCAGCCTCCAGCTTCCTGTCAGATGAGAGAATGAGGGACATGGACCTAACTCGAGAGTCAGTATAGCAGAGTGGTTAGGGGAGAACCTTGGTACAAGATGGCTTGGGTTTTAATATCCTCTGCCACTTTCTGTGTGACTTCAGGCAATATCTTTTCATCTGTCTGTGCTTCGACATCAACATCTGTAAAATGAAGTTAATAGTAGTACCTACTTCATAAGGGAGTTATGAGGATTAAATGCTAGTTCATGAAGTGCACATAGAAAAGCACCTGGCACATAGTAAGTTCAATAAAATGTTAGCTATGAGTGTTAATTCTGAGAATAATCTAGAAATGGATGTGCACGCGCGCAAACACACACACACACACACACACACACACACACACACACACACACACACAACGCCACCCCAGGCAGGGATATTTTCCCGCTCATAAAATGCTCTGAGAAAATGAAATTATGGTGCAGGCGGCTAAGGTTTCATCTACACCCCAGCCCTAGGATTCAGCATGGACCAGGATAACATCCTCTCTCTTAAAGTCTGATTGACCTTAGGTAACATGCATTTTATCTAGACGTTGTCACTTACAAAAGGACCTCCTCCATGCCTTCCATTCAGTTCTCATCACAGTGGTGGAGATGAAGTGTAATTGTTCCCATTTCAGATGGGAAGACTGAGACTCAGAGCAATAGTGACTTTCCCAACCTCATAGAGCTTGCAGTAGATGAGCTAGGATGCAAATCCACTCTTCTGCCTCCATATCAACACCCCCTGCCTTGGGTATGTGTCATTGTAACTCTCTCTTTGCGTCTTTCTCTGTCTTTTGTGTTTTTCTATCTGATGTCTGTTTGGCTGTCTCTTTCCTCACGTTTTCTTCTCTTATTCATTTCTCCTACTCCTTTCTTCTTTCTTCCCCATTTAGACCTTAGATTCCCCTCAATCCATCTAACATGAAAGAAAGGGCTCAGCCCTAGCCAGTTTGGCTCAGTAAGTTCAGCCTGCGGACTGAAGGGTCCTTGGTTCGATTCTGGCCAAGGGCACATGCCTGGGTTGCAGGCTTGAGTCCCAGGGTGGGGCGTGCAGGAGGCAGCCAATCAATGATTCTCTCTCATGGCAGCATCGATGTTTCTCTCTCATCGGTGTTTCTAACTCTCTATCTCTCTACCTTCCTGTCTGTCTCTCTGAAATCAATAAAGATATTTAAAAAAAAAAAAGAAAAGAAAGGGCTCAGAGCAAATAGCAGCCCAGGTGACCAGCAGGACTGGGACTGAGTCCTATGTGCAGAAATACAGGACAACTGTGTTACTCCAGGCATGAGAGCAGAAGGGCTGCTCATAATATGGAGAGAGAGAAACAACCATTGCAGGAAGCAGCCCCACAACCATCTTGTCTTCTTTTCTATTTTCCCTCTACCCTCATCACAATCCTGATCTGACCACTCTCCCGAACACACTGCTCATTCTGAGGGGAGAGAAACCCAAAGAAACAAAGGTGGTAGTGGCACCTCGGAGGGAAGAGAGGAGTGGCTCCGTCAGCTGCAGCATTGAAGCCCATGCGGGTTCCTTCATGGGAACTGTGTGTCTCTTTAGAAGAGGAAAATATATATCTTAGAGCCCCTGAAATGACAGTCTAGCCATAAAAGCGCATCTTTTTCCCTCCCCACAGTGATGACCAGCCACTACTAGCTGGGCAGAGAAAGGGTGCCACCTCCTGGTTAGACACAAGTTTAGGACCAATACAGGAAGTTGACAACCCAAGTCAAACCTTCTGAAGTGCAACCTTAGTACAATCATCAGTGCCTTACATATGGTCACCGATGGCTCCTACCAGAAATTAGCAGACTCCACTGAGCCATGGCAAAATGACGCTTCCTCCACTTGACAGTTAGAGTTAGCAAGACCACTACCCTTATCAGTCCAGTCATGTTTAGCTGGACAACTGCCTCAATATTGAGTTGAATTTGCCATTTGTTTTTAATAACTGGAAAAGGGAATAGGAACGTGTTGATACTGGTGTGAAAGTGAAAAGCCTCATCAACATAAGATCATGGGGCACTAGCGAGTTTGGCTCAGTGGATAGAGGGGTTTGATTCCAGTCAAGGGCATATGTCCAGGTTGCAGGTTCAATCCCCAACAGGTGGCATGCAGGAGGCTGCAGATAAACGATTCTTGATACTCTCTCATCATTGATGTTTTTATCTCTCTCTCCCTTGCCCTTCCTCTCTGAAATCAACAAAAATCTTTTAAAAACAAAACACACAAAAAAAGAAAAAGAACTCTTTAAAAAAATTTTTAAACAAACAAAAAAAAAGACCATGGAGACACAGGTGCATCATGAGCCTTGACTGGCCACCCAGCATCCCCCAGCCAGACTCATCTGTGTTCAACCACAAAGGGAAAAACGATAATGACAGACACTCTGGGGTGCTAGAAATAGAGCAACAAAGGTTACATCTAAAAGGCAAGGTATAATTAGGGATTATATAATTTGATCAGAGTACCCTTGTAAGTCTATTGTTTGGCTCTCAGACCTTCTTCTAAATGTTTTCAAATGTATAACAAAAGCAAAGGTGGTAGCAAAACCAAAACTAAATCCACAGTGTCTGGCACATAGCAGAAACTCATAAGCATTTGTAGAGTCCATGCATTGTACAAGCATTGATTGAGCATCATCAGTGTATCAGGCACTCTTCTTGGAACTGGGATACTGCAGTAAAAAAGTAAATGAAAGATGTAGATGAGGGATAAGTAACCTATATAATAAAAGGCTAATATTCAAATTGACCGAACAGCTGAATGACTGGTCGCTATGATGCTCATTGACCACCATGGGGAAGACACTCAAAGCAGGAGCTTCCCCTGGTGGTCAGTGTGCTCCCACAGTGGAAGCACCTCTCAGCCAGAAGCCAGGCTCACAGCTGGTGAGTGCAGCAGTGGTGGTGGGAGCCTCCCCCGTCTCTGCAGCAGTGCTAAGGATGTCCAACTGCCAGTTTAGTGGGGAGCAGGCCTAAACCATTAGTTGGACATCCCCCAAGGGCTCCTGGACTGTGAGAGGATGCAGGCCAGGCTTAGGGACACCCCCCATCCTCCGAGTGCATGAATTCTGTGCACTGGGCCTCTAGTGTAATATAACCTTATGTAGTAATTAGTGCTAATAACAAAGCTAAGCAGATCAAAAAGGTAGTGAGAGATGAGCAATGAAGTGTAGGAAAGAGTTGGTCTTAGATATAGAATGGTCAGGATAGACCTCTGTGAGGAACTGACATTTGAACACAGATCAGACTGAAGCAAGGACATGAGACATGCAGATGTCTAGTAGGTAAGCATTCTAGGCAGAGGGAATGGCAAATACAAAGGCACTAAGGCAGGACCAAACTTGGGAATTTGAATCCAAGCAAAAAGGCCAAGGTTGCCAGAGCAAAATGAGCTATGACAAAGGTTGTAAAAGACCCTATATTCCCTTTCACTCACTAAAAAATCAATGGGAAAAAATATCCTCAGGTGAGGATTATGTAAGAAAGAAAGAAAAGAGAGAGAGAGAGAGAGAGAGAGAGAGATCTTGAATTTTATCAAGCCACTAGTTCTAACTACCAGTTTTTTTAATTTTAAAAAATTTTAAGCTTGGGGGTGTGGAGAACTAATATAAATTAAGAGACACTCAAGAGGCAAATCATCCATATGCTGTATGTAGACTGTGTTTGGATTCTGATTTAAACAAACCAATTGTGTAAAACAAAATCTGAAATAACCAGTAAAAACTAAACATGGACTAGATTTTAAATAATATTTAAGAATTTTTATTTTGTTGAGTGTGGAAATGATATTGTACTTATATTTTTAAAAGAAATTATCTGTTATATTTTGTGGTTCTACTTTTTTAAAGGAAATTATACTTAAATATATATGGGTACTGGATTTGCTTCAAGACACTCCAGCAACTAAAACAAAAGGAATCATAAAACAAAAATGGAAGAAAGTTTTTGGTTATTAAAGTTGGGTTATGGGTATATAAGGCTTCATTATGCTAGGCTCTCTAAAGTAGAGTTTTTTCCATTATGAAAAGTAGAGAGAAAAAGAAAAATCATAACACATAGCAAGTCAACCATGAAGTCAGCCCTATCTTCATCTCATTCTTCTCTCTCTCACTCTCATGACACGTTATGTTCCAGATACACTAAAACTCTGTTGACTAATAAAATACATTCATGATTTATTAACACACATTTTATCAGATGTTAACTAATATCTGTTTTTGTTTACTTAAAGTCACAAATATTCAAAATGTCCAAGACCAACATCAGTGTATTGCTAACAAGCCGCATATATTTTGTGTTGTTAATGCATACTTTTTAGTAGAACACCACATACCCCATTTCCTGTACACCTATCCAATTCTTTATTACAACTCCAAGCCTTTCTTTGTATTGTTTCCTCTTTCTGTGTGCCCTTCCCCAATTTACCACCTGGCAAACTCTTCCAGTGTTCATCTTCAATGCCAGCTCAATTATGAACCATGCCCTGATCCTCCCTGTATCTTCTCATCCTTGGCCACCACCTCCCATTCTAAGCACTCAGTTGCTCCTCCCTCTGCTCCCCTAGCTCCTTGCATAGGCCTCATTATATTCTACATTGTAATTATTGGCTACCTCCCCTGCTAAATGGAGAACTCCTTGGTGTGTTTTTCCACATGTATATCACTTAACTCTAGCACATAGAAAATGCTCAATAAATTATTGGAGAGAAAGTGAAGGAGGAAAGCATGAAAAAGCAGACACTTTCTTCCTCCCTTCTTCTAATTGCAGAGAGAGTCCAAGGTAATATCTGTGTCCTTAGAGGTCCCAGAAGCTTTTTATCTCTCACTGCTTACACTGAACAACTAATTCAAGGAGCCCACTGGCCGCTGGCCTCACACCCCACCAGAGTGAACAATCTCAAAGAATGTAAGCTTCCTTCATGGACCTCCCATTTCTCTGCCTCCTCCAATCTCAAAATCAACAATAACACAAAGGACAGCATTCAACCTCCAAATTTCTAAAGAGATTTCTTGCCCCATATCGTGTAGACCACAAAGCTAAGTTTCTGGTCCTTTCTTGAAAGCTCCCAGTTGGGCAGCCTCCAGCAGGATGCTTTGATGTCTTACAGGATCCAAGGCCCTAATAGAAACAGGAAATGTGACTATGGCCACACTTCCAGCCAATTACTGGCTCTGGCACTCCAACAGCTCTTAGCAAAAATTACCTCTCCATCATGATAAAGACAGAAACAACAGCCACACATGAATGCCAAGTCCTGCAGCACGTGGCCTGAAGGAGTTGGCCCTTGGAAGTCCATAGACACTGACCCAGATCTTTAATAGTTAGAAAAACCACAGGATCCTGAGAGGTACCCATGCCCTCACCCAAGAGGGTGTTCCTGCAACCCTCACAGGAGAGCTGTGTGCCCTTCAGGTAGGTGACTGACTTTGGTGTCCTGTCTGAAGCCACTCCTCCTCAGGTCAATTCCATGACAAGTTGATGTTCAGGTTCCACTTAAAATATGACTAGAACCTAAGGATATGTTTCAATCTACTTTGCATGCCCCACCACCTTCCCCAGAATCTAAACATGGCCCCTATGTTCAGTTAGATTTTGTCCCAAGAAAGACACTCCCCTGTATTTTGGTTTATGGGACAAACATAAAATTAATCTTATACACACAGATAGTAGAGCACAGATGAGGGGCTATGTTCAAACTGGAGGATTTTTGCATGTCATAAGGGAAGGGGATAGGTCCCCCAAGGGTCACAAACACGTGCTAAAATACCAAGTGACCTCAGAATCATCCCACCCCCTACAACACACAGCCCTGAGGCATATGCATCACTAGCATTTTGGAACTCCCACCTAAGAGAGGCAGCATAGAGGAGAAGTTAAGAGCAGGCCTCTGGAATTGGGCAAACTCAGGTCCAAATGCTGTCTCCATCCTTTATTAGCTGTAGGTTGTGGGAGAAGATTTCTCTAAGCCGGATTACTCACCTGTCAAGTCTCTTTTCAAGCTCCCTCACCAAGTTGTCAGGAGAGGTAAATGAGATGATGTACAAATCACCCAGTGTCTGGCAAAAGAAGCCAGTATGGCTCTCACCTTTGAAGAGTGGTTTTTGTGATTAGTCCCAGTGGTGCTCAACCTTCCTAATGCCGCAACCCTTTAATACAGTTCCTCATGTTGTGGTGACCCCCAACCATAAAATTATTTTCATTGCTACTTCATAACTGTAATTTTGCTACTGTTATGAATTGTAATGTAAATATCTGATATGCAGGATGTATTTTCAGGGGTCGCGGCCACAGGAACAATAAAAGCAGAGACCTACTGAGTATTTACATTAATGACAGCACTGATCTATACCAGGCACTAGTCAGGTGCCTTACATACATTGTGTTGACTCATGTAATCTTAAGTAGATACTATTATGATTGTCTTTTTATAGATAACAAAACCAAGCCATTGTGATTTAAATATTTTCATAAAGGTCACACAACTCATAAGTGACATAGTCAGGCAGGATTCAAGGTCCTCAGGTCATCTGGCTTGGTCCAGCTCCTCACCCCACAGTCCACTACCTCTAATGGAATACACCAACTTGTGCTTTCAGAGTTACATTGATAGACGTCCCATATTCCAATCCCAGAGGACACATCTGGTGCAAGTAAGGTCACCAGCCAATGAATGGGCCTCCCTGTGTTATCTCACTTCAAAAAAGTCAGGACTACTTGGCATTTTTCTTGTTTTTTACTGTGTTCTATTTTCATTAAGCTGTTCTCTTCCTGGCCTTCTCCTTCTGGGCAATTCTTTCTTGACTCTAGGGTTTTGATCAAACATCAGTCCCTTCTGGAAGCCTGACCCAATTAATACCCTGGCTCTGTGCTTCCAAGGCATCCTGAATGAACATCTAACAGAAACATGTACTGTACTGCATTGTAATGGCCAGCTGACATCTTTGTTGTCCCTCTGAGGTGCATGTTCTGTGAGGGTGGGGTTAGTATCTTATTTCACTCAGTGATCCAACCAACATGGTCTCCTACCTCTAGCAGCACCTAATAAGTGTTCAATAAATGCTGCATGATCAATTGAGGACCTTTACCCTCTAACATCCCTAGTGAAAAGACTTCAAAAACACTGTGTTGACCATAATCTTGCTATATGATCTAGATCAAAAACTAATCTTGATTAAGATCAACAATCAAATCTTTTCATGTTCCGATCTCCTCCGACCTCCTTAAGAAGAGGGAAAATTTAAAGGAAACGGAGAAGAGATATGGGAGAGCTATGTTACATTGTGCCAAATCTGAATACAATTATCTCAAGGAAAAGAAATCAGACATGAAAAAGAATGAGATACTGACACATGCTACAAGTTGGATGAACTTTGGAACTGTGTTAAGTGAAAGAAACCAGACACTAAAGGACACATATTATAGGATTCCTTCTATATGAAATATCCAGAATAGGAAAATCCAGAGAGACAGAAAGCAGATTAATGGTTGCTAGAGATAGGGGGTAAGGGTTGGGAATGGGGAATGATTACATAAATGGCAAGAGGTGTTCTCCTTGGGGGAGTTTTGAAACTAGAGAAAAATGTTGATTGCACAACATTGTGAATGAACTAAATACTACTGAATTGTATATTTTAAAATGGTTAATTGTATGATATGTGAATTTCACCTTAATTTTTAAAAAATAAATTTAAAAAAGGATCCCCAGGACCTTGACTATGCTACTATGAGCTGTTGAGTATAGGGAGCCCACCCTATGCCTCGTCACAGCCTCTAGCACCCAATATAGTGTCTGGGCAGGAGACAACACAATGCAATGCTGGGGAAAGAGAGACAAGACTTGCAATTTGCTAGCCTACAATCTAACTATACCCAAGAGATAGGATTCATGGAGTTCCCCGATCCCTGCCTTCCCAGAAGGGCATTTTTAAGGATTCCCTTCTAGGATATGATCGCCATAGCTGAGTGGAAACATTAGGCTGGGGAAGAACAGAGCCAAGAACAAAGTACTCTAAGTGCCCCCAGCTTAATACAGAATGTCTCAATAGTCTTAAAATCAATACAGCTGTCAGTTAGCTTGTGAAAAATCATGCTCCTGGGACAAGGCACATTCCTTTGAGTCTGGCACACAGAAGGGAAAAGGGACTCCACCCAAGATGTTTCAAAAGAATGCACTTCTCTGAACCCTGCCTCCTCTTCTTCACTCCTCTAGCATGAGGGACCCCAGCCTACTGGGGACATGCCAACTTCTCCAAAGGCAGGAGCTTATACTGAAACTTCAAGGCAACAGTCTCCATTTCTCTTTCTGGAACCTTCCAGGAAATCAAGAGGGCTCTTGTGCACCTGGGAGTGCAATATAAGTCAATGTCTTCTTCTGTTCAAGTTAGGGAGTTGGGAAAAGCAAGGAGAGTGATTCTAGACTCTGGAGGCCAGGACATCTACAGTGAACACCTAGTGGTTATTCACAGCTAACAAACCAGCACACTCCTCCTTCCTCCCCTACCCCAGCCACATGACAGCAGTGGACTCCCAGTTGCCATCATTGTTCAACAGTTCTATGTTTCTTGTATTCTTCCTTGTCTTAGAGCAGGGGATGGGAAATATCAGCCCATGAGCCATATAAGACCCAAGAAATCATTTGGTCTGGCCCTGCCAAGGCATTAGGGCTATCTTAATTAAATGGTTGACCAAATATAGCAGGCTAGTTTTTAATTGATAATTTTGTAACACCTAGATGTCACAGATGTTGAAGTTATCTGATAAAGGCTTTAAAGTAGGTATTATAAAAATGCCCTAAGTAGGTTTTTAAAGTAGGTATTATAAAAACAGCCCTAGAATGATGTTGAAAGTATCCAAATGGTGCTTGGCAGGAAGAGGTTCCTCACCCCTGTCTTAAAGGCATAATAAAACAGTCTTTCTTTAATCTAGGGGAACATAAAGGACTTAGATCAAGGAATGAAGGGAGACTGTGTAAGGAAATTTGGAGGGTTCGATGTAGTCTCTCCCCACATTTAAAAAACAGATAAAGGCATGAGCTTTTATGAAGAAAACAGTAACCTTGACTGTGTCACAGTTATGAATGAAGAATGTGGATATAGACAGCCTTGGCTGCTTATAGTGTACCCCTATCCTCCCATTTATCAGCTATAAGACCTTGGCCAAATTACTTAACCTTTCTAAGCCTCAATTTTCTCATTATAAAGAGAAATAAATTTTTTAGCTTGTTGGAGACATCTTCATTACAAGTCCTCCTAAATATTTCACCACATGTATTACGGAATGGGTATCACTTTCATTCACTGAAAGAACACTGTACTGACCGCAAGATCATAATTTGTGTTGAAAGAATTAAATAATATTGTAATATTTCTAAAATGGGAATACACAAATATATTTTCTGAGTCTTAAGAATTATCTAAACCTACATTTTCTAATGTAAGAGTTTTCCATTGGAAACTAGGCTTAAAATTCTAATATTAACATAGTCCAGATCACCAGTTGACTGCCTCATAACTAAGTCCTGCTGGAAGATTTCAGTATCAAAACTTTTGATGCCATTTGCACAAACACTGTCACCAGTGGCGACTATTTTAATAACCTTAGGCTGATAAAGAGTGTGTGGAAGTGGGGGGCTGACATGTAAATGCTGCTTTGAATTAAAGATAGACCCAATGATATCACCTCACACTGTACAAGTGGAAGCTTCAGGGTAGTACAGTGGTTAAACAGAGAAAATAGTGGGAGATTTGAGTCATCGCTCAGCATGAGGGAGCAGTGATATGATAAAAGAACCTGCACCACTGTCATCCACTATAATTCATAGGATGAAGAGCTATTTGGTTTCAGTAAACATGGTCATCCATCACATTAAATAAATGATACTGATTTGAATTGTTTTGTATTGTACTTTTATTTGCATTAACTTTATAAATCTTTTGTTTTAGTTGTTTAAACACTACAAGCATAGGAAGCTGAGACCTAGTTGTGTGTCAATACATATTAAAAAAACAACATGATTTTTTTTAATATATTTTATTGATTTTTTACAGAGAGGAAGGGAGTGGAATAGAGAGTTAGAAACATTGATCAGCTGCCTCCTGCACGCCCCCAACTGGGGATGTGCTTGCAGCCAGAGTACATGCCCTTGATCATGACCAGAATCGAACCTGGGACCCTTGAGTCTGCAGGCCAGCGCTCTATCCACTGAGCCAAACCGGTTAGGGCCAACATGATTTTTAAAAATAACTTAAATCAACTTTAGGAGTCCATGAAAGAATACTTTTCCTTTAACTGGAAGTCACATATTAGTCAGGTTGTTAAAATACAATAAGTCACCTAAAATGTTTAGCATGGTGTGTACAAGTGGTGATTATTACTAAATCTGAGAGAATCCTGGCGTTCCAGGTCCAGGTAAGGTAGAGTAAGAGCACCTCACCCTGCTTCTCCCATTGAACAGAATGCATGGAGCAGCTATTTGAGTAATTACAAAAGGAAATAGTGAGTGTACCACTTTTTCCACCTGGTATCCCCCAGTCTAAACTCAATGCATCCCAAAACCCAGGAAAGCCACTGAGCACAGAGAGTGAGTCCCAAGAGAAGCCTCTAGCTCTACTTGGAGATCAAGAAAGGGAAAGCCTAATTCTCAGAGAGAGTACAGAAATTTTCCCAGATTTTTTTCCTCCATTCTCTCATAGAATCCCATAGGAACCAAAACTCAGAGAGAAGAGGACCTCTGTGACTGGTAGAGCTATGGCCTCAAGAAAATGGTGTGCACCTCCATTGCTTTTTTTTCTCTTTCTATGCTTGGACCCAGATATGGCACACTTGTGAGTGTGGGTGGCAAGGGTAAACCCTGGATTTCTGACTGGAGGATAGAAAAGGGAGCCCTTGTAACCCAGAAAGTAATAGAGAGAGGTCATGGAGAGGGAGGAGCCTAGAAAAGAGACCCCATAAAATTCATGATGAATTCCTGGGCTTGCCTCCAAGCTGTGTATGCATGGATCTGACTCAAATCAGCATACCAAAGATTTGGGGCATTGAACTAACAAACAGAACACCACCAGGTCCCACACTAGCCACTGGATGGCACACACATGGAAGAACTTCAAGTAGCACACAAAGGACTTAAAAACCAAATTTGCATGGGAACATTACCCCACCAACAGTGAGTTGGAACTTGTAGCCTGAACCTGACCAAAACAAAAATATTAACATTGTCCATAGATCAAAAAATGCCACAGTCTCATAACAAAATATTAAAAATATTCAGGATAGAATCCAAAATTATTTGACAGAAAATTTTCAACTTACTTGGGGAAAGACAATAAACAGATGCTAACACCTAGATGTCACAGATGTTGAAGTTATCTGATAAAGGCTTTAAAGTAGGTATTATAAAAATGCCCTAACAAATAATCACTAACACTCTGGAAATTAATGTAAAGATAGCAACTCTGAGCAATAAAATAAAAGATGTTATGAAGAACCAAATGGAAAAGTTAGAAAGGGCTCAATAGAAGAAGAGTGACCCAGAGGAATAGGTCAACAAACTAGAATAAGTAAATTTATCCAATATGAACAACAGAAATAAATGACATGAAAATATAAAAAAGAATCTGTGGAACGCTAATTGAAGGTCTAATATTTGTGTTATTAGAGCCTCAAATAGAAAGAAAAAAATAGTATGTTGCTGAAATTCTTTTAATAAACAATGGCTGAAAATTTCCCAAATGTGGGAGAAAAATAAACCTAACAATTCAAAAGATCAGCAAACTGAAAACAGGATAAACCCAATGAAACAAATGCCCAAATACATCATAATTAATTTGCTAAAAACTAAATACAAAATAAAAATCTTGAAAGCAACCAGAGAAAAAAACACATTATCTATAGAACAATAATTCAAATTACTATGTAGGTTTGTCATAAGAAACCTTTTTACAGGTGAGAAAACTGTGACCTAGCAAAAAAAGATAAGAGGCTTGCCCAAGGTTACCCAGCTGGGAAATGCTGAAGCCAGATTTCCATCCCCAAACAGAGCCAAGCCTGTACTCTGAATCTCTGTTAGTGCCTCTGGGATGTGATTGATGCTGTCATCAGCTCCTTCCCTCCCTGGAGCAACCAGGAGGCCTAGTAGAGATCACACTGCTAAACACGACCCAAGTCTCAGAAGAGAACAGAGCAAGACTCCTGCTGCGGGTGAGCACCTGGGATACCCTGCATCTATGTATCTATCAGCAGGAGAGCATGCCTGTGACAGCCCCATCTTCCTGTGCTTCTCCCTTCCCTGGCCTCTCCCCACCAGCCTCCATCTTCCTCCTTGAACAGGCCTTTTAGAGACTGTCAAGCGTAGTTGGGTAAGGAAGCTGGGCTGGAAATCACCCCTCTGCCTCGCTCCCCAACCCTGCCACTCTGGGCCCCTCCCTTGGCCCTGTTCTGTCTGCTCATCTGTTCCTGGCTGGTGTCCCCAAGGACCCTGATCCCCACCCCCCAAAAAAATACGTCAAAAGCCACCATATACGATTCTACTGCAAACATATCCTTCCTCAAGTGAGGGCTGCAGACTATTTCAATGAGAAAAATTAATTCGCAGATAATAAATGTTCCCTTCTTTCTCTGTGTTCCTAGTGGGCCTTGAAATTAGCAAGAACCAAATGTCACTTTAATTTCATTGTCAGGGGCCAGCTCTAAGAGTGACATCACAGTGTTCCCAGAGACCGGGACTCCTTAGCCTAGGTTGGAGGTAGGCAGGCTGAGGACCAGTGGGGAAGGGAAGGGATGCTGGCTACCCACAAGCAAGTCCCATGCGAAACCCTGTCATGTTTATTTCTGGGCTGTTTCCCAAGAGGAGAGAATGAAATCTCTAAAAAGTTAAAGGTACTATGGTTTGAGGTGTGAGCATGAATAGATTTTTCAACCCTTTGGTCATGTTCTCAACACACTGTTGTCCCTTCCTCCCTCCCCATTGCAGGAGGCCTGGTGGGGAAAGAGCATCTCGTTGTGCCTGAGTGATGGTCTCTCCATTCCAAAAGAATTTTTGCAACATTATTGAGTGGGACAGGGAAGGATTAGCAAGTCCTCAGATTACTTGAGCAATAAAGATATACTGCCAGGGGCCTTTTCATTTGGAGCTCAGTCTTGGTCAATACCAGCCTCGTAAAGGCAAGTCGATAAATCCAGTATCAGCGGCAGTGAGGAGGTGTCAATGCCTGCTGCCGGCGACTTAGTTTATGGTGAATCAAGACCTCGGACGAAGCTTTAAATTTGCTGATGCTTTTTTCTGCGGGGTTTGTCGCGGCTCACCCAGCCAGATCGATTTGATGCGTCGTGCTGGGGAAGAGGAAAAGGTCTGTGGCTCTCAGAGTATTAGCAAGTTCATTTCACGCTGATGCTGCTGCAGAGGCCAGGGGAAGGTTTACAGGAGCAGCATCCATCAAGCCAGCCGGTCACCCACGACATCCGTCAGGCTTGGAGCAGAAAGACAGAGGAAGGAGGGGCTGGAGGCTGGCAATTCATAGGAAGAATTATTGGGGGGGAGGGGGTCGGTAGTGAAGAGGGAAAAGGGTCTGGAGGCTCTGCTGGCTCCCACAGCCAGGAGAGGAGCCAGATGTGGGAAGCAGCCTCATTCAGTTCAGCCTTCAGGAGCTATTGGGACAAAGGACATTTTTCCTTCCCAGAGAGTCTGTGGCAGATTGACTGCAAAAATGGCCCTAATTCGCCATTCCTCCCATACCATGGGCAATGTGACTTGGTAGTTAGTTCTTCCTATCAAGGGGTTGAGTCTCTTTGTCTTTCTTACTGTCTGTTCTTTGAATCGAGGCTGCCTTGTAACTTACTTTGCCCAATGGAATGCAGCAGCAAAAGAAGACATATGTGATACTTTAAACAATAAAGAATTAAAAATAAATAAATACCTTTCTTTTAAAAAAATGAATGCAGCAGTAGGAGTGATGACACATCAGTTCCAAGCCTAAGCATCAAAGGTGTCTCTCTCTCTC
>NW_006383013.1:3693930-3702162 GCF_000327345.1 Myotis davidii | reverse complement strand
CCCTCTCCCTCTCCCTCTCCCTCTCCCTCCCCTCTCTCCCTCTCTCCCTCCATCATCATGAAAACAAGATCATGCAGCCTTTTGGAAGATGAGATAGCACCTGGAGGAGAGCTGAGTCTCCCCAGCTGAGGTCATCTGAGACTAATCAGCATCCAGCCAACCTACCAACTGACCACAGATGGGTACACAAGCCCAGCTGAGCCCAGCCCAGATCAGCAGAGCCAGCCAGCTGATCCACAAATCTGTGAGCAATGATAAGTGGCTATTGTTTTAAGTCAGTGAGGTTTGGGGGGATGGTGTTTATGTTCTATTATGTTTTAGTAAACGAAGCAATGCCCAGGGGAAATCACCCCAGGCCCTGCACTTTAGGGTTCCTGATTCTCTGAGGACCTGCGTTCCAAATACCTGAAATTTGTACACTATACAACATGCAAGAACAACAACAAAAACCCACAAGGCCAGTCGATCCCTTCCCAATTAAACTGCCAGCAAAAGGCCATTCACATATGCCCAATTCAACTTATTCTTAGGGGCAAGGTCAACCTGATTTCCAAGACAACCAGCCCAGCTCCAGGACTCTGAACAATACCACTTCCTTCTGAAATGCATGGGCAAATGCCCATCAGGCCTCCACCTACCTCCCTCTGCCTCTCGGAGTCACTTAACCATTTAGAGTCAGTGGCAGGGTCAGCCATTTCAGACAAAAATAAGGGGGAGGGGGTAATATGTGCTAGTTCTCTACTGCTATTTTAACAAATTACCACAAATGTAGTGTCTTAACACAAATGTGTTAATTGACTGTTCTAGAGGTAAGAAGTCTGACATGGGTCTCGCTGAGCTAACACAAAGGTGCTGTCAGGACTGCCTTCCCTTCCGGAAGCTCTAGGGCAGTGGTTCTCAACCTTCCTAATGCCACGACCCTTTAATACAGTTCCTCATGTAGTGGTGACCCCAACCATAAAATTACTTTCGTTACTACTTCATAACTGTAATTTTGCTACTGTTATGAATCGTAATGCAGGATGTATTTTCATTGTTACAAATTGAACATAATTAAAGCATAGTGATTAATCACAAAAACAATATGTAACTATATATGTGTTTTCCAATGGTCTTAGGCAATCCCTGTGAAATGGTTGTTTGACCCCCAAAGGGGTCGCGACCCACAGGTTGAGAACCGCTGCTCTAGGGCGAGAGGCTGTTCCTTGCCTTGGCAGCTGCTAGAGGCCACCCTTATTCCTGGGCTCACGGTCCCTTCCTCCACCTTCGGAGCCAGCAGCAATGGACTGAGTCCTCATCTCACAGCTCTCTGACCTGCTCTCCTGCCTTCCTATTTCACTTTTAAGGACTTAGGTGATTACAGTGAACCCAATCAGACAATCCCAGACGACCTGCCATCTCAAAGTCCTTAACCTTAATCAGATCTTCACACTCCCATTTGCATTATAAAGCAACAGAGTCACCGTTTGGGGGGGGGGGGCCTGTAGGCAGGGTGGGGGAGGTAGGACCTGGGCACATTTGGAGGCCATTATTCCACCTACCATAATTTCACTGTGATTCTGTATAACATGGAATAAAAGACAGGAAGCTTTTCTTTTTCCTGGATATTTCCATAGACTTGATGGGCCTACCCCTGGAATCTATACAAAGGGCTGGGCTAGAGAAGAAGGGAGGGATGGAAATGAACAGGTCAGTAGCATCCCATAACTCCCCCAAGAGCTGCAGGGCATCCTGCCCTTTATGACACAATGTTCTCATTAAGAGGAAAGCAGGATCTGGCTCCCAATTCAAGGGCAGGATTATTCAGCCTTAGTCCACAGGGAACACAGCCCTTCATGATGTCATACCCTGCACAGAACTTCCCAAAGCTGGTGACATCCTGGTGGCAATTCCAGGGAGGTCATTCAGGAGCCATGATAGACTGCAACCAACAAGGTTCTTTCCCCCCTTACTCAACTCTTTTGTGCAGAGATGGATCTGAAGAGATTCTGTCCATAAAAAGATTACAGACTAGAGCAGGGATATGGAGTGTCCAGCCCGTGGGCCATACAGCCCACGAAATCATTTGTTCTGGCCCTGCCAAGGCATTAAGGTTGAGTTAATCCTATATAATAAAAGAGAAACGTGGTAATTAGCCGTAACTTCGCTACCCTTCCCATTGGCTAATCAAGGTGATATGCAAATTAACTGCCAACCAAGATGGTGGCCGGCAGCCAGGCTACTGATGCGAACAGGAGGCTTGCTGAGATATTAAAGAGACCAGAAGACACTGGTGGGTAAGGGAGGCCAGGGGATTGTCAAGGGCAGGGGGGATAAAAGGACACATATGTAATACCCTTTGTAATACTTTAAGCAATAAAAAAAAAATAATAAAAAAAAATAAAAAAATTTTTTAAAAAGTTTAGACTACAGAAGAAGAAGAAAAAAGAGAGACCAGGGTCTTAAGTGTTTACCAAATAGAGGGTTTCAGATGGGGAAAGTACTTAAAATACGGCTAGTTTTAGTGGGGTTATTTTGTGGAGGGCCTTGATAGACAATAAAGATATTCACGTGGAAGAGAATGGGAATTAGGAATATGTTGATAGTTTTTGAGTTGAAAAATTATGGAATGCAAATATTTTTCTAATCACTAACTAAGTTCAAAGATTAGCCTCTGGGCAGATGGCGTAGCTCAGTGATTGAGCATTGACTCATGAATCAGGAGGTCATGATTCCATTCCCGGTCAAGGGTACATGCCTGGGTTGCAGCCTCAATCCCCAGTGTGAGGCTTGCAGGAGGTAGCTGATCGATGATTCTCTCTCATTATCTCTCTCTCTCTCTCTCTCTCTCTCTCTCTCTCTCTCTCTCTCCCTTCCTCTCTGAAATCAATAAAAATATTTTTAAATGTTAAAATAAAAATAAAAAGATTAGCCTCTGGGGCCATGCAAGCATGCAAAGCAGAGGTCCTGAAGACTGTCCCCACGGGATAAAAAACATCCTCCAGCCAGCAAGTGGCCATGATGCCACCTATTTCCACACATAGTTGGAGCTGGTCTGCACCTCACACAGAGCGGGGCCCAGATTCCCAGAAGATTCTAGGTGCCCATTAGGGAGTGGGCTTGGCTTCCCTAAAGCATCAGGCATGTTTACCTTCCTTTCCTCTGCAAAGGGGACTCTCCCTCCATCTCCTCCCCTGCTCTCTTCCTCCACCCTAAAGCTCTCCTGCTGCTGTGAACTGCATGTTATAACAAATGAGTTACCAAAGGCTCCAACAAGCTGCTCATCGTTATCCCCAGCAGGAGAAAAGCAGCCACGACCTGGAGCTGGGACCTTGTTAGAGTTTGTAATGAGCTGACGGGAAAATATTTCTGCCTGATTAGAATCCCTAATGAGCTGCTGACTACGGTGAGCAGGGAAAGGCCAGCTTCCAGCTCTCTCCCAAACCCCTCCCATACTTCTCCCTGTTCCCAAGCAGAGCCCTAGGCAGGAAAGGGTTCTTGGCCAGCAGTTAAAACCATAAAGAACAAACACAAAGCAGCCCCACAAACTCCCTTCCCATCCCTCTCCTCCCTCTCCCTGAGAGGACACCTCCATCTTATTTATTTTTCTATGCACACACGCTGCGGCCACCTGCTAACATCCTAATGATGCCACCAGGACCTCGCCATAATTGGTCACAGGTGTCCCATGGGTGCTGGTGAGGTCCTCATCAGAGAGAGATGGGAAGATGGGAGAACACAGGGTCTGATCAGCCATTGGAAACACTAGACCACAGGCCAAATTCCCACAGCGACCAGTCGGAGCAAGGTCTCCGATTTTGCTCAGGTTCAATTTGAAGAATAGCTTGATATCCCCATTTTCTTCCAGTTAGCCGGTTTCAGAAAGCATCTGGGTTTGTTCCAGAGTGAACTGATTCACCACAATGATGACTTTTAGAAGGAAAATGAAAACTCACAACATATTTTGCGGGTAGTCATGGTTCAATAAAAATAATTTTTGGGTTCAGTTTGGGATTTGGGTCGTGTTCAAGTCCCTGTGTCAGAGGGACTTGAGATTTTTAAAGCTTGAGAGATTTCCATGTGGTCCTGGGTTATGAATTCTTGGAAAGAAGACATGGTGATTAGAAACAACAGAATTCTAGGATTCGGTCAAAGGTCCTTGTGACGCCCATGGGTACTATCTATGGGGCACAGTACAGTCTGTACCTCTACCCAGTGGGGGCAGCCCTCACTTCATTCCTAAGGGATCCCCACCACCCACCAAGGAGTCCCCTTGCCAGGCCTCCCACAGAAGAGAGCTTCTCACTCTAAGCTTCTAATCACAAAACATTAGACTTTTTAGCTCCCACCGAGCAAATGACACCAGAGCAGTGGTTCTAAGCTTTGGCTGTATGTTGTTATCACCTGGGGATCTTTTAAAAATGACATATCCAGGGTCCACCCCAGAGATTCTGATTTCATTGGTCTGGTATGTGGCTTGGGTACTGGGACTGTCAAGTGTACAGCTAGAGCTGAGAACCACTGGTCTAGAACAATGCTTCTCAAACTCCAATATGTACCTGAGCAGCCTGGGACCTTGCTAGAATGTAGATTCTGACTCCATAGGTTTGAGATGGGCCTGAGAATTGGCATTTCTAACAGCTGCTGGTCTTGGAGCACTTAGAGCAGAAAGGATCTAACATACCATCCTGAAGTGCTGCCACACTTGTTAGACACTGTAATTGCCAGGACTCTGTCACTGTGATCAACAGAAATCCAATCAAATTAGAATGGGTCACAGTGACTTGAGATTTTTAAAGCTTGAGAGATTTCCATGTGGTCCTGGGTTATGAATTCTTGGAAAGAAGACATGGTGATTAGAAACAACAGAATTCTAGGATTCGGTCAAAGGTCCTTGTGACGACCATGGGTACTATCTATGGGGCACAGTACAGTCTGTACCTCTACCCAGTGGGGGCAGCCCTCACTTCATTCCTAAGGGATCCCCACCACTTTTGAAATGGTTGTTCGAGGCGGCAAACTCCGGCGTTAACCTATGCCGCCATCTTGGTTCTCCCCAAAACATTAGACTTTTTAGCTCCCACCGAGCAAATGACACCAGAGCAGTGGTTCTAAGCTTTGGCTGTATGTTGTTATCACCTGGGGATCTTTTAAAAATGACAATGCCAGGGTCCACCCCAGAGATTCTGATTTCATTGGTCTGGGGTGTGGCTTGGGTACTGGGACTGTCAAGTGTACAGCTAGAGCTGAGAACCACTGGTCTAGAACAATGCTTCTCAAACTCCAATATGTACCTGAGCAGCCTGGGACCTTGCTAGAATGTAGATTCTGACTCCATAGGTTTGAGATGGGCCTGAGAATTGGCATTTCTAACAGCTGCTGGTCTTGGAGCACTTAGAGCAGAAAGGATCTAACATACCATCCTGAAGTGCTGCCACACTTGTTAGACACTGTAATTGCCAGGACTCTGTCACTGTGATCAACAGAAATCCAATCAAATTAGAATAATCAAAAGGAGGAATTTATTGGTACAAATAAATGCAAAGTACAAGGGTGGGGCTGGCTTTAGGCATGACCACATCCAGGAGTTCAAATTATGTCACTGGGACCTTCTGTTTCTCTTGCTTTTCCTTGAGTTTGCTCCATTTTCAGGCAGGTTCTCTCCAGGCTTACCTCATTCACACAGCTGGTGAAGCCAGAGAAGGGAGGCTGCGCTCTCCCCCGCCCACACTCGCATCATGCATACTGGTCCCTGAGAATGACTCATAAGCCCCAACTTGGGTCATATGCCCACTGCTGGGCAGAGATGGGTAGAGCTCCATGGGTAATAGGCTAACCTAGAACACAAGTATGAGGGCACAAGAGTTTCCCAAAGGAAAGGATGCAGAGCAAACCACTAAGGTGCTGATGTCCTCCATGATGAGCACACCGTGTCTATGTGCCAGAAGCTCTTCAGACTTCCTCTACCACCTCCCTTCTCTTGCCATGAGCTCTCACCACCATTACTCTTTGTTCCTCACAGTGGGATAAGGTTCTCCCTACTACACAGCAATCTGTCCACCATAGGCTCACTCCAACCCACTGCTAACATCCTGGGCAAGCAGAAACCAGGAAAGATGTCCTTAAACTCCAGTTTCCTCCATCTCTTCTGACCTCCAGTACCAAGGGAGAAAGAGGACCAAAGTACCTACCTCTGAACAGGAGCCTGGACTCAGATGCAGCTCAAGGAGCACCCACAATGTTGAGAATGGGGTGGGGGTGGGTACAAATGGCCTGAGGGCTCAGCCCATGCTTTCCCTTCCTGGATAAGATGTGCTAAAGGAGATGTGGCTCTCAAGTCATTTTGCAGATAAAATCCAGAATGCCAGTTACATGTGAATTTCAGATAAATGACTGATTTTGTAGGATAAGTATGTCCCATGTATTATTCTAATTTGGTGAGTTTCAGAAAATGAAATATTTTAGTATATGTTAATATGTTTCCAAAACGCATGAGACATACTTATCCTCAAAAAAAAAGTTCATTTATCTGAAATTCGCATTTAACTGATTATACTGCACTTTCACTTGGTAAATGCCGCAATTCTAAAAAGTCCCAGGGGCCTCTGCAGCCATCCCCCAGAAGCCAGGAAAGGGAAAGGAAGAGGAACCCTGAGTCTAGGCTGATCAAGAACTCTGGCTAGAGGCAAAACAGTTCCCCCCGCTCCCCCCGCACCCCATCCTGCCCCACCCCACCTCACCCTGCCTCACCACAAAAGTGAGAACTGTCTTTGCCTTCCTACACTTGTGTTAGGAGTTAGCACGGTTCTTATTTCGTGCTGTAGGCAAGAGCTGGACTTCCAAAGGTCTTCTAGCCCTCCCACCACTTCATTTCTGCATCCACCAGGAAGCCACAGAAACAGAGGGGCTAGTCACTAATTAACTCAGTGTTGGGTTGGGTTTGTTTTGTTCCACACCAAATCCAAACCGATGCTCCCCCAGCCCAGGGCAGTTCCACTCTCTGGACCTCAGCACCCTCAGGTCATGGGATCCCCAGCAGTGCCCTCAGCTGCATGGAGCAGCAAGGCTGCCCAGGGGCTCAGGGACAGAGAATCAAGGACCCCGAGAATCAAGGACCACACGCAGTCTGGGTTTGCTCCTGGCCACTCACCAGCCAGGCTGCTATCACCGTGCCCTTGCCCAGGCCAAGGCTGTGCCGCCCTCCCACAGTAATGACCCATGATCTCGAGGACAGCTGTGGGCAGACTCCCCAGCGGCTGGGATGCTTGACCTTTCTGGGATGGGGGAAGGCAACCAGCAGAGCCTGGGCCTGGCTGGGAGTGCCTCCCTCACCCCTTTCCCTAATAGGAGGTGTCGCAGTCGGCCCCTACATGCACCAGCCCAGGTGAGGCAGGCCAGCAGAATGTCTGAGTGAGCCAGGCAGACACACAAACACAGTGTTGGCCCTGGCTTGGGCCCAGTCCCACCTCTGCCAATCCACCACCCCTCCCTGGGTTAATGATCAGGCCCGAGGCTGTGCCAGCTGTTCTGGGTAGAAGGTGACAGAGGCAGCAGGAAGACATGCCAACCTCCAGCTCCTAAAACCCTAGGTTGCCTGCCAACAAGAAAGCAGAGGGTCAACTAGAACACCAACTAACACCATACACAAAAATAAACTCAAAATAGATAAAGGACTTAAATGTAAGACAGGAAACCATAAAAATCTTAGAAGAATCCATAGGCAGCAAAATATCAGACATATGTTGTAGCAATATCTTTACCGATATAGCTCCTAGGGCAATGGAAACTAAGGAGAAAATAAACAAATGAGACTATATCAAAATAAAAAGCTTCTGCACAGCAAAAGAAATCATCAACAAAACAACAAGAAAGCCCACTGCATGGGAGAACATATTTTCCAATGTTATATCCAATAAGGTTCTAATCTCCAAAACTTATAGGGAATTCATACAACTTAACAAAAGGAAGATAAATAATCCAATCAAAAAATGGGAAAGGACCTAAATAGACACTTTTTGAAAGAGGACATACAGAAGGCCAGGAGGCATATGAAAACATGCTCAAAGTCACTAATCATCCAAGAGATGCAAATCAAAACAACAGTGAGGTACCATCTCACACCTGTCAGAATGGCTATCATCAACAAATCAACAAACCCTCTTGCACTACTGGTGGAAATGCAACTGGAGCAGCCATTGTAGAAAACAGTATGGAGTTTTTTCAAAAAATTAAAATGGAACTTCCATTTGTTCC
>NW_006383013.1:3684870-3693585 GCF_000327345.1 Myotis davidii | reverse complement strand
GCGAAGGGGGGGGGCGGGTGGTAAGAGATTAACCAAAGGACTTGTATGCATGCATATAAGTATAACCCATGGACACAGACAGCAGGGGGTTTAGGGCATGTGCTGGGGGGTGGGAACAGCCCGGGAGAGGTCAATTGGAAAATAAGGAGACATATGTAATACTTTAAACAATAAAGAATTTAAAAAAGAAAGAAAGAAAGCAGAAGGTCCCAATGCTGCCCTCAGGAGGGGGGATGCCCCTACATAGAGGAGGGGAATTATGGCCAAGAGATGGGGCAGATCACAGCTCCTAGGGAATCCAGTGCAAGGAGCAGCTGCCCACCACCAAATTGCCAGGGTGAGATTGCTTTTTTCTTCCAAGTTTCCCTCACTCCCATCCCACCTTCATCCTCCGGCCTAGCCATCATTCAGCTAACCCTGTTTGTTTTTCTGCTTTGCCTAATGTTTGTTCTCTCCCCCTCACCTCCTCACTGCTACACTCCCAGTTACTACAACAGTGCCCAACATGCAAAAGACCCTGAATAATTGTGGTGGACTCTATGACAACAACTGCCCCAGCTGAACAGAGCTGCCTGTAAGAGCTGCCTTGGGAGGATGGAGGGCCAGCCTCGGGGCCCCACCAAGGACAGTGTGAAGAGCAGATCCAGCTCTGGAGCACCCTGTGGGGTTGGCTGAAGCTGTTGGGTTCTCCCTTTGCCCACTCCTGCATCTGTTCTCTCCTTACCATGAGTGTTGGTGCAAGGACACTCCAACTGCCTGCTCCATAAACTCAGCTTCCCAGGAAGCCAGACCACAGCAATACGTACTTGTGGAATGAGAGGGGAGGGACTGAGAGAGGTAGAGAGGAAGAGCTCTGACTCTACTGCTGATCACCTTCCACAGCCAAAGTCCTCAAAACCACAATTCCCTCTTGTCTGGAGCTCCGCATGGCCACAGCAGCAGACCCTGATGTTGCCCGGCCAGACCCTCCAGCCTCCTCTGAGTTCACCTGCAGCAGTGGTAGAGGGTGGCTGAAAAGATGGCCCCTTCCCACCCCAAGTGACTCCTCTGCCTAAGAGCTTCCTCAACACAGAGCAGGGCAGCCCAGAAGTGGTAAGGATTCAATGCTCCCAGGGATACTTCTCAACCAGTGAGAGCATGAGTCACAGATGAATACCGGTCCTCAACCCTTGGGAGGACAATGCTCAGGCTTGTTTCACAAGATTACTCAGAGGTCCCCAATGGGATTCAACCCCCATTCATTAAACCCTGCTTTACTTATTAACTTTTCTCTCTTTTATTCTCAGTTCTCCCATTCTGAGTTTCACAAATTAAAACTACCTACACTCAGATCCTGGTCTCAGCATCTGCTTTTTGGGAGATTGCAAACTAGTTGAGCCTCCTCACCAACTCCCTGACTTCAACTCTTGCTGCTTAGAGCTTCTGAAAACAGCAGGGACCCTGGCTTTCTTTCAGCTCCTTTCATACCACAGAGACTTTACCTGTGTGGCTCAATTTATTCTTTCTTTCAATAACTACTCATTGAGTGTCTACCACTTGAGGCACTGGGGTACAGTAGCAAACAAGAGTCAAAAATCCTTGCACTCATGAAGCTGACATCCCCCTCCCTCATCCTTACAATCCTTCCCCACCACACACACAAATACTTGCTTCTTTTCTCTCCCTCCTACTCACCAGTTAAGCCTCAGCTCAAAAATCTGATCCTCAAAGAGATCTTACCTATCCCACCCTTCTTCCCCTTAACTCCCCCCAATAACTGTCCTCACCAATCTCATTCCTTTCTCATTACACCCGTCATCAGATTTGTCTCCTCCACCATCATGCTCACTCCACAAGACAATGTCCATTTCTCTCTCACTACATTCTCTGCCCTTAGCACCGTGCCTGGTACCTAGTAAATGAATAAATGAATGACAAAATGGCACCATTGTCATGAGTGAAAGCTAAGAGGAGAAATTAGAAATTCAACCTCATGGGTGGACAGAGATAGGCAGACAAGGAGCAAAATTTCACTATAACCAGTACTGGTGACTAAGGTGACCATTTTGGAGTCCTAAACCAGCAGTCGCCAACCAGTGGTCTGCAGACCACTGGTGGTCCCTGAGGTCCGAAAGGTTAGCGACGGCTGCAAACCATTCGGTAGCAGCAAGAATGTCCTGAGCCCAGAGCCAGTGGCAAGGGGGAGAAACAGTGAAATGAGAAAGGGCAAGCCACCAAAAACTAACCATTTCATTCTCCTTCACAATCTTCTAGCCATAAAGTGTCAGTGATGGAAGGTATCTCAGGGAAGGTCCAGTATTTTCACAGCAGCATCTTTGGCAGAAGCATTTTTGTCACAAACATCTTCATCCCATAACTAATTGGCTATCAGGAAATTTTGCTATAAAAAATAAAAAAATAAAGATACAATCATGGTTGATATTTGGGTGAAGGTGTTTGCTGTGGAGCCCAAAGCAAAAATTGTGAGGCTTTGGAGCACTCAGTCCCCTTCTCCACCCACCCCTTTTCTAACTGCACTACCCCACTTCCCCCAACTCTCTCTGTACACACACACACACACACACACACACACACACACACACCTCCATATCATACCTGACACCACTCCATCATGCACACAAGTGGATAAGGGGCAGCATGTTATCCTTCAAGAACATTTACCATTTTAAGTGATGAAGAAGGCAACACTAAAACAAAGGAATAGTTGTTCTCTACCTTAGAGAGTCTCAGTCAGTTGTGAGGTAATTTGTTCCTATTAATAGTGAGAATGCTAAAATTTGTGAATTAGCTACTTTTTAGAAAACTAGAGTAAATTCAATATCTCCCCTAAAATAACACTACAGTCACTTCGATTTGTGTTCTTGAGTAGAAGACGGGATGACATGACAGCTGGCTCAATGGTACCTGCATAACTCACAACACATTTCAAATATGGCACAATCCAAGTTAATCATCAGCACTGGTATATTCTTAGTAATTGTGCCATTTACCAATTATTTCACTGTACTTTCTCCCACCCAATTTTTTAGACTTTATCAAAACCTGAGCATCCCCAGGGAACATATTCCCTGGCATGGGAATTCATCCATAATGAGGGCAGCAGCTGGGGAGAAATGCTTTAAAGAAACTGCAGGCACAGAGGGGCACTTTGCCAAGACACAAAGGAAGTGCTGATAGCTTGTAAGGTGCTTCCCATCTTCATTCAAGAAATCTCCAAACCCTGCCTCCTCCATGAACTCTACCTCCACCAGTGAAAGAACTCTCCCATCACATGCCAGGGCCAGGTAGACCACCTGTCTTAGTCTGCTCAGCTGCCATACAAAATACCGTAGACTGGGTGGCTTAAACAACAGATGCTCACAGTCCTAGAGTCAGAAATACAAGATCAAGGTGCCAGCAAATTGGATTCCTCTGAGAGCTCTCTTCCTGTCTTGTAGTTGGCCACCTTCTTGCTATGTCCATATGGCTTTCCTTGGTGTATACAAGCTTCCTCTTCTTATAAAGCCACCAATCCTGTCATGAGGGCCCTATTCTCGTGACCTATCTAACCCTAATTACCTCTGAAAGGCTCCATCTCTAAATACCATCACATTGGGGATTAGAGCTTCAAGATATAAAAATTTTTTTGCGGGGGGTGGGGGTGGGGGATGGGGACAGGAACATTCAGTCCATAATGGCAATGATCAATATATGAAATTGATCCTTAGGTAACTGACCCAAAAACTGAAACATTCATTCATCCATCCATTCATTCATCCATTCATCAAATTGTTATGCATTAGTACCTACTATATATCACTGCTAGTGTTGATTTTAGTAAATCTAGTTCCTGACTTCATAAAGATTACAGTCTTCAAGATTGAAAACCATAATCTGTGGAGAAGAGAGCACCAGATATCAGTGTAGGTCTCCACAGAGCTCATTCATTCATTCAACAAACATTTAGAGAGTTTATGTGCAGGCCACAGGAAGAAATCAGACATAGTCCTTGTCCCCTAAGAGCTCACAGTTCAGGAGGTAGAGGCAGGTTGTAAATACAATATGGTATGTTTTATAGAGTTAAGCTATGACGTATGTGCATGTAACATTTGTGCATGTAATTATACAGGGGGGATAGATTTCTGTTCTATGTGGCATCTCTTTCATATTCTGAAATGATCTTTTTTTAAAAATCCTCATCGGAGGATATGTGCCTTTATTGATGAGAGAGAGAGAGAGAGAGAGAGAGAGAGATATCAGATAAATATCACAGTGGTTCATCCACCATTCCTCTCAATGAGCCATTGAAGTGGGGCTAGTGTATCTCCAGATTGTTTACTTCCCATTACCTTCAGTGGTTTGATCATTGCCCACCTCACTGATATTCATTTATTATTACAAACACACATTTTTCTTCACTCAAGGTCCCTAAACTCAAGTCAACTATTTCATGTGATCATCAGCCAAAGAAGTGGGTTCAGTTCCATCACAGGCAGGTTGAACTTATGGGCTAGGATACACTTTGTGGGTGGGTTGACCAGACAGTTCATCATCCAAACCAGGACACCAATGAGAGTGAAATGAGGTGATAGCGATAATTACACCAGAACAAGAAGCATAAACTGGGACCATTTGGGCAAGCCGGGCATATGGCATCACTACTTATGGGTGGCTTAAGGAATTTTAATTTATCTGAAAGGAGATTTTTTAAATAATATATTTGTTACATAGGCATTAAAATATAAAAAATTTTTCTAGTTTTAATTTTACTTATTTTAAAATACAGGATGGGGCAAAAGTAGGTTTAGTTGTTTGTATGAAAAATAACACAATAAATAATAAATAGTACAAGAATAACACTATGTTTCACATACAAATGTAAATGTACTTTTGCCCCACCCTATAAAGTTCACATGACTATTCAAAAGGAGCACATTCCTCATTCCTGTTCTCAGCCACTTAGTTGAGGAATTAAATAAATATATGTATTTATATACACTTATATAAACACATTTACAAATATGTATTACACAAATAATAGCACAGTATTCACACTGCTCTGCACTTCCTTTTTTCTATTAACAATATATCTCAGATAATTACATATTGCTATGACGAGCTTCCTACTAATACTCGATGTTCACTATTTCACTGTATGGATATACATAATTTATTTAACCAGTCTCCACCGATAGACATATAGGTTGTTCCCCATCCTTTGCTGCCATTAATGACCCTGACCATCTATCATTTTGCATATGTTCCAGTATACCTGTAGGAAAGATTCCCGGAAGTAGAACTGTTGAGTCAAAGGGCATATCAGTCAAGATTCTGTTTGTTTGCTCATAACAGAAAAGCCAAAACAACAGTCATTTAAACAAGATAGAGATTTGTTTCTCCCTCAAATAAAAAGAGACTGGTGGTGGGCCATCCAAAGCAGCCAAGGGCTTACAAGTATCACAAAGGAACAGAATTTTATCTTTGGCTCTGCCATCCTCTGCCCAAAGCTTATACCATTGTGGAGGCCTTCTTTAAGTAAAATAATACAAAATTACAAATCCCTATTTAGAATGAGAAAGAAAACATAATATATTATAAAGTTTTTAAAGCTGAAATAATACTAACATTACAAAATCTGAGAAAAATAACATAATTATTCAATTGCCCAACATATCTTTATAATGGGTTTTTTCCCTACTTTTTTTTTTTTTACCTTTGATTAGTTTTTCATAGAACAAGATTTATATATCTTCGGAAGGATAAAAAGAAAATTGAATTTTTCCTGTAGCCTGGCTCATTAAAATTTATTTATATTATTGGTAGTTGATATGTATAAAACATGTGAGAGATACTATGTGTAGTTCTACTACAGGTTTTGCCCTATAACTGCAGGAATTCTGATAAATTCTGTGATTCATAATGCCCTCAGAAAAGTATTTGGTGTGTTTATAAATGTAGAAGCTAAGTTATTAAGCATTTTTCTGATAACAGAAAGATTCCATTTTATCAGGCATCATTGAGTGCCAAATTTTCCACTTATAATTTTATACATCTGGTAAGTGGAAGAACATTACACAGACCAGCTTCTGGCTCTGTACATTTTAAACTTTTTTCTCCTCCACTACTAAATATTTCTTGTGCTAGGCACAGGACACGATCGCACTATACTTTTACCTCTGGCCCTGCATCCAGGGGAGCTGACACAGGGACAGTATTTATCAAGCCATTCCTGCCACAGGACAGCTAGCAAATGACTGCAAACCTCAGACGCATATCCCGCTAAACACCAACTAAATGCATCCCCAGTCCAACTTCCTCCTAGCTGGATCCCAAAAATTCCCATGGCCATTCTAATGCCATCCCATACGGGGGGAAAGTGTGACCCAGGGAAAATCAGAGTAGAAATAGACAGCAGCCTTAAGATCTGCAATTGAACTATCTTACTTCTGCAAAGATGGTTACAAGAGCACATGGCCATGTGAACACATTACTAGGGCCTCCCAGGGTGTTGGGAGATGCTTAACTCCATTACCTGCGTGGTATAATGTCCCTGGCCTGCAGGGTTCTGGATGCAGTCTGGTCAAGCACACATGCAGGATTGGGAAGGTGGGAGAGATACAGCAGCCCTCTTCTTTGCCAGTGGCAGTTGCTGGGGCATGAGTTTTTGCATTGGTCATTAGGCTCCATATTCTACAGTCCATCACCCACCTTGGGGCTATGGGCAGTGGAGGGCAGCTATGTGGGTCAGCAGCAGCTGTCTCCTATTTTTTTGTTTCTTTGCTTCCATGTAATTTCCATCCTAATTTCAAACATGCAGGAAAGAAAAGCATGCAATGAACACCCAAGAACCATCCATCTAGTTTCAACCATCATTAATAACTGTGCCATTTTTTGCCTCATCACTGAACCATTCCACAGTAAATTTAAAACATCATGACACTTCACCCATAAATATTGCAACATGTATTTCCAAAGAGGAGGAATATTTCTCCAATTAATAATAGTACCAATATCATACCTAACAATAATAGCAGTAATCCCTAATATCACCTAAAACTCACTTCCAATTTCTACAATTATCCTAAAATTCTATTTTAGAACCATTTCTTTGAAATCAGAATCCAGTAATTTTCATGCAATTAGTTTATAATGCTTCTTAAGTCTTGTCTTATCTAGTCCCCCTCCTGATATTGACTCTGAGGAGACCCAGCCAGCTGTCATGTAGACTGGCCCACATTCTAAACATGTCTATTTCCTTATGCGGTCATTTAATTATCACTATTATTTCCTGCAAAATGAGGTAGATCTAAAAGCTTGTTTTTTTTAAGCAAGATTTATTCAAGTATAATTTATATATAGTAAACACCATCCTTTTTACATTTTATGCATTTTGACAATTGCAAAATGCAAACAAGTCATGTAATCTAACAGCTTGGTCTGATTCAGATTAAGATGATAGGTCAAAATACTTTAAAGTGATGCCGTGAACTTCCTACTGAATTTCCTATCACATCTGCATGTGCATAATATCTAGTTGTCCCACTCTTAATAATACTGATTTTGAACACTGGGTTTCTGCAGCTTTCTTATCTCTGAATGTGTATATTTTCTATCCCGTGCAATAAATTACTAGGAATTGGGCAGCTTAAAGCAACACCTACTTATTAGCTCACAGCTCCGTAGGCCAGAAGTCAGGCGTGGCCTTGCTAGATTCTCTGCTCAGGTTATCACAAAAATAAAATCAAGGTGTCAGCAGGCTACGTTCCCATCTGGAACCTCACAAAAGTTGTTCTGACTTTAACTCAATTCTGAGTGATTTGTTAAGGGAAAATAAGACCGATACTACTCAGTGGGGCCCTGAGAGGCATTTGTCTGCAACCCAGAGGATGCCTACTAGCACCATTTTAAAAGTTGGTGGAAAACCTAGCACAGTAACCTAACACAGGCCGGACCACCAAAAGAGCACATCCTTTGGGAAGGAAGGCTTGGGGCATTCCACCAGATAGAGAACCCTGAACAGCTGAATGCTGGCTCAGAGCAAAAGGAACAAGAGATAGGTGGCAGAAGAAGAAAATGCACCAACCTGTAGGGACATTTCAGTGACTCCATACTCCCCTTTTTCAAGTCCCTAGTTCCCAGTAACCATCAGAGAAAGTCTGCCCAGCAGGCACCTGTTATTTGTTGATGTTTCCCTAATGCCTTGTACTTGGTGTAACAGGTATGTGCTCATCTGTGGTGTTAGTGGAGGTGGTGCCTTGATTGTAGTCTGGAATTTCGAAGGAGGAAGAACTTGTGAGGTTATGGGAGCCGGCTCCCTCTCTACACAATGAGGAAGGGGGTGCCCAGAGTGGTCAGCAACTAGTCCAAGGCTCCTGAAGTTAGTGGCAAAGGCAGGATGAGAACCCATGCCTCCTGCGCCCTCCATCTGGAGCGCTTTATGGTAGAGCATTTCAGCCCCCTTAGAAGCTCCCTCATTTACTTGGTTGCACTCTAAGTGTGCCCTTCCTGTATTTCGTGGTGAGCATGGAGTGCACTGGGGATGGGATCCTTTATCACTTTGGGACAGTCTTGATCGGCTCTTATCAAAGCAGTTACAGCGCAGCAGTGAAAACATGAAAACGAAAGCCTGGCTTCTGACACCAGCAGTTCAAAAAGCTAACTATTCAGGGAATGAATGGAATAGATTCAAAACTTAGGAATAAGACCCAGACTCCCTCCACCACTTCCCCCAACCCA
>NW_006383013.1:3667016-3684849 GCF_000327345.1 Myotis davidii | reverse complement strand
AGGGGAAACTATGAAAGCTGAGACATCACCAGATCCCCTTTCTTTGCACCTATTTTAAGTCTCAGGAGTCCAGAGGGGTGTGACATCACAGGACACCTGTGACCATTTCCCTGGAAGAACTCCTCTGGGCTGGAGACAAGGTCCCAGAAAAGAACCATTTCTAGTTTACGACCTCTGAGGCCCTGTGTTCCAGCACGGTTTAGGAGTAGCCTCCTGTGACTGTTGCACAGAAGTCACCACATAGTTGCCCTCCCTGACGGGTGGACACAGAAAGGCAGCAGGCAGTCTTGGTCACTCTCCAGGAAAGGTAAGCAGGGCTGAAACTGACCATGGACCAGTTCAGCCCAGTAGATGCCCACACAGCTGGACAACATCCAAGGCAGGATGACCCCTCTGGACTCAGGGGAGAGGGGAGAAATGACTGATGAAACCTCTCCCTCCTAGCTGAATGGGCTGAGTCTGAAGTGGGGGCAGACAGGGGGAGGCAGGTGGAGGCTGAGGTGTGCAAAAGCAGAAAAGTGCTCTGTCTGTGTGGCAGAGTGTGAGCAGGAAGGGACAGGTCGGAGGAGAAAGGGTCCCACCTCCGTGATTCTCAGCCTGATGAGCTGTCATCAGACCCGTTGCAATGACAACAGATGTGATTGCAGCTCTCCCCCTTTCCTCTCTGAGAAACAGCCCAATCGCCAACACTGCTTTCCTTTGATTGCCCAGCAGCCTCATCCGTGTTCCTGGAAGCTGAGAACCTGCAAGGAACAAGGAAACAGAAGAGGCAAAAGAAGAAGGAGACGAAGTGGAGGCACTCTGGGAGCAGGTCCTTTTCATTTTGGTCGCTGGTTCCAAGAGGTCTGAGTCAAGCTCCCAAGTGGACCATCCTGCCTGCCTCCCTGGGAAAGTGGACATTCAACCACCCTGACGCCAGGGCTCTGCTGGTCCTTAGCGTCCCTGGAACAGAGCGAAGACAGGATGCTTTACACAGGGTGCTGGTCACCTGGTAATCCAGGCCTACCTTTCCCCCTACAGGGAGTAGGTAACAAACTGGTCTTTAGGAGAATTGACCCTTAGGCAAAAGGGTTTTTTGGCAATGTGACTGCAGGCCAGTTGGCTTTCAAACTGGTTTTAAACAAGATGGGAGGCAAGGGAAACAGTGAGGGGACAGGATTTGAACCAGGATGGTGTTGGTTGAGAGGCAGAAATGGTGAATACAAGACATATGAAGAAGCAGAGTCTATGGGGGTTGCTCTGAAGGTCAAGGTGGGGCAAAGGCTAATTCCCAGCTTTTGGACCTGGGTGACTGCTGGCATGTTTACCTTTGTCTCTCTTTTATTTATTTTTTTTTTTTTGTAGGACCCAGCTCATCCTAACAAGGCCTGTGGCCCATAGGCCGCGAATTTGACATGCTTGTCCTAGGTGGACAGGATGCTTCCATATACAGGAGGTTCTACATGAATAAATCACTTAACAAATGTCTAACCAACCTCAGGGACATTTCACCTTCATTACTACATCTGAACTCACTTGGTGAGCCACTTAATACAACCACTACCGGGAGAAGTAAGAAAGCATACCTGGCCCCATAAAAGAACATGGGAGGACTGGGAGGATGTAACCCCAACGCAACTGAGCAGTAGTTGTCCTGACTAGATGATCTCCTAAAGTTAGCTGAATAACTTTGCTTTGGCTTCCCCCTCAAGGAATGACAGCAACAGAAAGAAAGGTGATCTAGTGGCCCTAGCACCTCGCTATTCAAAGTGTGCTCTGTAGACCAGCAGCAGCAGTGATACCTGGGGGCTTGATGGGAACGCAGAATCCCAGGCCCCACCCAGCCTACAATTCAGATTCTTCATGTAACAAGAATGCATATTTAAGTTTGAGTGGCAAGGCCTTTGATTACAGAGAGAAAGGAAAGATCCCTGAGAGAGGGTTAGGAGTAGGAGGACCCATAAGGTGACTAAGAGCACCTTACATGGCAGGTGTTCATTGTATCTATTAATTTCTAAACTAATTATTATTCATCAGTCAAAGAAGAGAAAACCAGTGAGACCTAGAGTACAATGTGCTACATTTGGTGCCAAAACCAGCCTGCCCGATGCCAGAGTGTGGCCATGTGAGGTTTTGAGCGCACAGTCATTCACAGGTAAACTAGAAGGGCAGCGGGGCTTACTCACCTGCCACTTCCCCCACCAAATCCTTGACAACTACAAACACTATCCCCTCATCCTCCCTCCTTGGTAGAAATTGACCATTTCCTACTTTACTCCCAGCACAAAGTAGGCACTCAATAATTGTGTGCCAAATAATGAAAGTGTTGTGCTAGCAGGCTTAGATCAATTAGTGATTGTAATTGAAACTGAATGTAATTAATTATATAATTTGGGGGCTGTTCAAGTTTAATTCTCCTAAAATTACATCATGAAAATAGGGCAGGAGGAAGGATTACAGATAGAAGGAAAGGAGCCGTGAGTAAAGCTTCCATATACAGTAGGTACACATTGAGTTACCAACAGTAAAAGATTCACGCGACTGCCTAACTAGGGGGTTCTCATTCGAATCCCATTTGGACACGGAGTCCAAAATCAAAGATTTCACTACAGAACCAGGGTGATGCAGCAGTGGACACTCTCAGCAGTGGCTCTTCTCAACTTGGGGACATCGATTTGTCTTGATCCATTTCTACTGCTGCTCTCCATGCCATGTGAATCTCTTTCCTACTCGCACAGACTCAGACAGTGTTAGAGATAAAGAAAGGTCTTCTTTTTCTTTAATCCTCACTTGAGGATATGTTTCCATTTATTTTTACCAAGAAAAGGAGGAAGGGAGGGAGGAACATTGATGAGAGAGAGAAACATGGATTGGTTGCCTCCTGTACACACCCCAACCAAGTATTGAAACCGCAACCTAGAACTGAGCCCTGACCAGGAATCAACTTACAACCTTTTGGTGCACAAGATGACACTCCATCCAACTGAGCCAACTAACCAGGGCTCTTTGGAGAATCTTCAGATCAGTGGTTTTTAGCCCAATCAGACCTAATATACCCTTTACAATAACTATTTTGTATCGCCCCCTTCCCATCCTGAAATGAAATCCATAGAAACTAGAATCTATCTACATATTTTAATTTTTAAAAGTCACACTGACCCAGGTGGGTTGCACTGGCTATTCAAATGCGGACTCATTATTGCCATTGGTTATGTGCTTTTCCAGGATGGTGAACAATAATTCCTAAAAAAACAAATCATCCCTCAGCTCTCATGGTAATTGTATTCCTGGAAAATTCAACAGGTTTTAAATCCATGCCAAAAAAAAAAAAAAATGCTTTGACTTTACATGTAAAACAATTAGGTTGTCGATTCAGTTCATTATAAACAGGATATTCATCACGCAAATATTCTGTGTGGCATTTAGAAATCCCCACACAGGTCACAAGAAAATTCTTTGTTGAATGAAGCTGTGCTGCCCATAGGAAGATACCTAGCATCCCTGGTGCCACCCACTCGGTGCCAGCGGCAACCCACTAGTCAGTCATCCTGAGAATAAAAAATGTGCCCACACATTTCCAGGAAGTGCCTGGGGATAATAGCATCCTACTGAGAACCACTGATGTAACTCAATCTCCTAACTTTGCAGGTGAGAAATCAGAGGGTGGGGAGGAAGAGATTTGCTCTAAGTGATCCATAGGTCTCTGCACCCCTGCCCCCCCTACCACCCAGCCAGGATCTCTCCTAGATGCTGCAGCTTTCCACAGTGAACACTGCTGAAGATCAGGCTCTTGCCTTGAACACCTTTGGTTCCAATATACAGGCTCAGGATGGTGCCCCACACCCCAGAAGTTCAAACTCCTTGCAAAAGAAAACATGGCCAGTGTCCATGAAGTCTTCTAAGCCAGGGAATGACATCTTAATGCCTTTAAATCAATCTGCCCAAGTGAGCCCAAGATGTCTCCTCCCCATCATCAGAAAGTTAGGAAAGTTCTATCATGTGAAGTTAACTTATTCTTCCTCTTATGTTCATTTCGGAGAGCCCTTACTATCCCAAGTAAAGAAAGGATCCTATTTTGAGAGCAAAATTAGCAAGGGAGCATTACATGCCAACTCTGCTCATTCAGTAGCAGTTGACCAGTATGCTGTATTAAGGATTCTGGAGCCATATCCTAGCTCAACCCACAAGGATGCCATGATCAATTTGTGCAATATGCATTGGCCATGGTAGGGGCTGGCAGCCCTATGCCAGATATTTGCCATGTCTGTTTTAGAACCCCAGACAAATCTACTTTTCTAGGTCAAAGTTCATTAATTTTATCAATAACAGTCTATTTCATTCCAGTGGGGGTTTTTTGTTTAAAATTTTTAAAAATATGTTTATATTGATTTCAGAGAGAGGGATAGAAATATCGATGAGAGAAAAACATCAATCAGCTGCTTCCTACACACCCACTACGGGGGATTGAGCTGGAAACACTGACAGGTGCCCCAACCAGGGATCGAACTGACAACCTCCTGGTGCATGGGATCACCCTCAACCAACTGAGCCACACCAGCCAGGCTCCGTGTTTAAAATGTGATACAAATGTCTCCTTCCTAATGGTTAATGCAGTTCAAGCATGAGATATATTATTTTGCTACAAGTGGTGGTACCAGGATCTCATCTCAGAATCTTACTCAGTACATGAGTTGAGCATGTTATATACCAATCATTGGCAAACCTGGCATATCTATACTAATAAAAGGGTAATATGCTAATTAGACTGGACATCCTTCCAGACAATGCTACAGTGGCAGGGACCGAGGCAGAGGCAGTTAAGGGCGATCAGGCTTGCAAGGGAGGGCAGTTAGGGGTGATCAGGCTGGCAGGGGAGCAGTTAGCAGGGAATCAGGCCAGCAGGTAGAGGCGGTTAGGGGGGGTCAGGGGGGGGGGCAGGGGGGGGTTAGGTGTCAGTGATCCCAGATTATGAGAGGGATGTCTGACTGCTGGATGTCCCTTGTGGAATCAGGCCTAAACCAGCAGTTGGACATCCCCCAAGGGGTCACAGATTGGAGAGGGTGCAGGCGGGGCTGAGGAACCCCCACCCCACCCCCTTGCATGAATTTCGTGCACTGGGCCTCTAGTTATATATAACAATCATCCTTTTTCAAGGTCCCTAATTCATAAAATAATATACATCATACGAAACAATTCATACATACTAGTTTTCATCTGAAATCTAATGTGCCATTAGTTAAGGGATCAAGATGACACAGTGCATAACAATTGATTATAATTAGGACCTTGAATATTTCTTGCCAGGACAGCTATATTTTGAGGAAAGTGTCTAGACAAAATGGCTAATATTGGTTAGTTTTAAAGTTAATGGTCGTAGAAAACCTAAAAAAAGAGTCCATAGGAATATAGGAGTACAAAATAATTCAAAAAAAGCTGCCTGTTTAATAAGCACTTTTAAAAATACAAATTTAAGTTAAATGCACTTGCATGGTTTCAAAAAAACCTTAAAATGAAAAAAATGGCAAGAAATAATAGAAAGATCAAATAGATCTGATCAAATAGATCAAGAATACTTAATTTGAGCCATAACCAGTTTGGCTCAGTGGATAGAGTGTCGGCCTGTGGACTTAAGGGTCCTGGGTTCGATTCCGGTCAAGGGCATGTACCTTGGTTGTGGGCACATCCCCAGAAGGGGGTGTGCAGGAGGCAACTGATCAGTTACTCTCTCATCATGTTTCTAACACTCTATCCCTCTCCCTTCCTCTCCGTAAAAAGTCAATAAAATATATATTTTTTTTAAAAGAATACTTAATTTGAGATAAGCTGGTCTTTAGAAGAATTGATCCTTAGGCAAAAGAGTTTTTTGGCAATGTGACTGCAGGCCAGTTGGCTTTCAAACTGGTTTTAAACAAGATGGGAGGCAAGGGAAACAGTGAGGGGACAAGATTTGAACCAGGATGTTTGAGAGGCAGAGATGGTGAATACAAGACATACGAGGAAGCAGAGTCTATCAGGGCTGCTCTGAAGGAGGGGCAAAGGCTGATTCCCAGCTTTTGGACCTGGGTGACTGCTGGCAGCATCATCCACTGAGACAGTGAATGCAGGCTCCTTGGTCAAAATAAAACTTGGGGAAATACTGGCCTAGAAGAGAAGCATAGAGATGGCCTCATCAAATCTTGCTTCCAAGTGGAGTTGCCAACCTGCATCACTGGTCTCCAAGAGTTGTTTAAATCCCTTTCTTTCCTCCCAGACCACAGACTCCCAGCTCACCACTGCCTCCACTAGCAGTAGCCTCCCTCTTTACCCAAAACCAGTTCCTTTTGTCAGAGAGACCACAGTTCCTTACAGGCAGGCATCATGTCCAATTCATCTTGTCTCTCCACTCCTCCCCCAATGAACGGGCGTTGAAGGAATACATGCATGAATTCAAGCATGTAGAAGTGACCACACAATGACCAATGAAAGGCCTACTATGGCCTTCACCGTCCTGGTGTCAGAGCACCCAAGAGACAAAGAAGTGTCCCTGGCCCTCTGAGGACTGCACAGGGGAGATGGACAGTTGAGTGTGGGCAGTAGAAGTGGAGAGAAGTATCAGGAGAACTGGGAGGAGGCAGATGGACAAGGGCAGAGTAGTCTTGGGAAGGACTTGAGTGATGTCACAGATGTAGAAAGCAGAAGGCATGGATATAAGGAAAAGCAGAGAGCAGAGTGAACAATAAAAGCAGGTCATGGGGATGGGTAAGCCTGGCATCTGTAACACATCAAGGTCAGCCTGTTTAGGAATCTCACAACCCAGAAAGGGAAAAGGGTGACGACCCTCACATGAGCTCTATGTCATTCAACCAGTCATGTGAAATTAGAGAAGCTTCCCCACACACTCCAGCTCCCCAACTCATCCCTGGTTAAACACAGGCTCTGTGAACTGGCCAGCCAGCCTCAGGCCAATAGGGAACACCTATGTGAGACTTTGTTTATCCTAAATGCTCCCAGGGATGTCTCTATCAAACTAAAACTGTGATTAAAGGAAGAGCTCCTGTCAGCTCTCTGGGGCGGCCTGTGTGGACAGCAACAGCAAAATCAAGAAGAGAAATTAAGCCTATTTCAG
The DNA here is from genome assembly GCF_000327345.1 of Myotis davidii. Taxonomy (NCBI): domain Eukaryota; kingdom Metazoa; phylum Chordata; class Mammalia; order Chiroptera; family Vespertilionidae; genus Myotis; species Myotis davidii. The sequence goes on along the minus strand of NW_006383013.1, from coordinate 3,677,765 downwards.
CCAAACAGCCAGTTTCTAAGAACCCAATGGGGCATGACTTATTTTAAAAAGCATATCCATACAACTGGCATCCAGCCAGAATGGCATGGGCCTCTGTGATGGTTTTGACCAAAGAATGGCATATAAAGTAGCCAACCAGCAATAAAAGTAACAACAGCAATAACAGTAAGAACTTACTGTAATTTAACCTTGTTTTCCCGTGCAGCTCTCTGGAGAGTGTCTAGTCTATAATTGACTCTTTATTTTCCATCCCTGTAGATATCTCTACTATTCTCCTTCAGACTTCCTCTAGGCTCTCTACGTCCTCCAAACATGGTGAAAGACACCAGGGTGATTGTATCTACTAAAGAATTTGTCTGGCCTGGCCCGTGTCGCTCAGTGGTTGAGCATCAAGAGGTCATTGGTTCAATTCCCAGTCAGGGTACATGTCCAGGTTGCAGGCTCGATCCCCAGTAGAGGGCATGCAGGAGGCAGCTGATGCATGTTGACATTCTCTCTCATCAATGTTTCTATCTCTCCCTCTCCCTTCCACTCTCTCTAAAATAAATAAAAACATATTTAAAAAAAGAAAAGAATTTGTCTGGTCTTTGTCCCTGGTTGCTGGGAGAGAACCTCTAACTCCTTGGAATTTCCCAGTGATAGGAGTACCTTAGATCTTCATGCTGTGCCCCTTGGATCACACCGGAGTTTGTACTGAGTGACTCAGGATTGGGGGGGCGCGGGGAGGAATACCCACCCCATCTGTCTGGGAAGGGGAGGGGGGCTGGAGGTTAAGTTCAATCATGTGGTCAGTGATTCAGTCAATCCTGCCAGTGTAATGACCCTTGTTCAGAAACTCTGAACATTGAAGCCCGTGTACACACTGCTGTGCCGAAAGGGTGCTGTGTGCTGAGTCCATGGGAGGGGACAGGGAAGCTCTGCACCAGGACCCTCCCTGCACCTCCTTATGCAGCTCTTCATTTGGCTGGTGCTTACTTGTATCCTTTATAATAAAACTATAATCACAAATGTAGTGACTGCCTGAGTTCTGTGAGTCATTCTAGCAAATTGTTCAATCTGAAGGGCTGGGGAAGCCTCTAAATTTGTAGTCAGTTGGTCGGAACCACAGGTAGCCTGGGGACCTCCAAACCTGCAGCTTGAGTCTCATGGGGAACCATGACCTTAAGCCTGTGGGATCTGCAGTAACTGAGTGGTCAGTGCCAGATTTGCACTGTGAAGTGTAGTAGTCCAAATCCATCCTATCTTAGGCCACAGGGGACATGCTGAACTCAGTCTGCATTTTCCAGGATTTTTTGTCTCCCTTACCCATCCACTCCCCCACTTCCACTGAAAACCCCATGTCCTCCAAAATCAGGGTATTTGAGACCCAAGGAGCAAGTGTGATCGTATCTACAGCACTGTGGGATAGAAACAGAGAATGGACCACCCCTCAGCAGCTGTGTGACTTCAGGCAAATTACTAAACCTCTCTGTGCTCAGTTCCCATCTCTGGAAGATGAGGCCAATGACCCCTCTTCCTGATGCAACAATTCAATGATGGAACTTATTTACACATGGAAGACACTTAATAATCACCAACCTGCTCCTCTCCTATTTTCAAACTCTCCCATACCCCAAACTCTCCTAGCCTCTCTACTCTCCCTGGATATCTGTTTTGGGTGCTGGGTCCACTGGCAACATGCTTATGATTTATATCCCAGGCCAGTAGGAAGCCAACCATTAAACCAAAAGTAAAAAGCAAGTAACCATTAACTTGAATAAAAAAAACATATTTACTTCAGTGGCTATAAAAGACACCATAAAATATAATATCCAGTATGTATCCTCATGATGAGTAACAGATTTTGCAAATTATTCTCTCAGGCCCCTGGGCACATCCAACTAGTCACGAAGAACAATTAATTCTTTCAGGAAATAAAGTGATTGCGACTCATCTGTGGTCAGTGGGAAATCTGCTTGTTGTATTATGCATAATGCAAACAGAAAATAAGACCCGAATTTGGGGGTTTTCTGCCCCTTGGATGGGGTGAATTAAATACAGTTCCTGTCCTTGAGCAAGGGTGCTCAGTAAGAGCTAGGGCCTAATGAATCTGGGTGTGACCCCTGTGGACAGTGACAGGGCAAAGAGAGGGAACCTGTCTCCAGCCAGCTCAGCGACCATGCTCCCCTCCAGCAAATTCAAACTTCCTGCAAGTTAAATGTGCCAGTGTGGGTGGGACTCACGGTCCACCCTGACACAGGAGGAATTAACGAAAGTGGGGAGACATCCGACCCAACAGCACCTGGAGAACACACGGGGACAGCAGTTAAAGCAGGTGTCCTGGAAACAGGAGATGTTCATTCTGGGAGAGGGGCAGACTGGCCACAGGCAATAAGGTAAAGCACAGGGTCCAGACAGGTGACAAGCGGGTTTCAGAGTGGAACCCTAGCCCCAGTAAGTGAGGTTCAGATTACAGTCTCCAGGACTGGGGGCATCACACGATGAACCAAGGGGCTAAGTCAGGAAGCAATTATTAGAACAAGGCAGGTGCCCAGTGAGAACCCAGGGGTTGCAGCTGAGCCTCTGAATTCCTGGCCTTGGGCTTCTTATCAGCTCCAATGAGGTCTAAGTCTTGGAGGATGAGAGAAACGTACAAGAAGCAGGAAGTGGCCCCACAGTGGCAAACTGGCAATGCAGAGGCAAGAAGCCAGGCAGAACACAATGGCACATGGTGTCTAGGTCCGCCCCTGCCTAATGGCCAAAGTGGATTCACTCCCACCTAGACTAAAAATCCCACCGAGCAAGACCTGAGGGGTTTCTTTACCCAAGGAGGTCCCCAGTACAGCAGTGAACCCATGGTTGTGGCACAGCCTGCCCTGGAGGCCAAGCCACACGCTAAGGGGCGACACCTGTGGGGAGTGTGAGGCCAAGGAGAGGGAACCTGTCTCAAGCAAGTTCAGAGACCCTGCTCCCCTCCAGCAAAATCAAACTTCCTACAAGTTAATGTGCCCTCTGTGGGATTCATGGGCCACCCTGACACAGGAAGAACTAATGGAAGTGGAGAGACATCCCACCCAACAGCACACTCCAGGACTCAGAAAGCAGACTGTGTGCCATCTCCCTGGATAAGGAGAGAAACTACTGCATGGTCAGCTTGTGGTTCAGACAGGGCTGTGGTGGGACAGGAATCCCAGAGGTGGAGTAAGGTGGTGCCACAATGACCTCAGGACTCCAGACCACCGTGTGGCAGAAACAGGGCAACTGGTAAAGTAACGGCTGAGTGGAAAGACCCTGTGCCCGCCATAGAGTCACACTGGAAAAGGGAAGGGGATAGAAAGTCCACTCAGTATGGAGCAGGCAACAGCCAGCAAAGCAGGGCCAAGACCCAGCTGGCCAGCCTCAGCCCCTTCACACGCAGAATGAGTTCATGGAGGCTGATCTGCCACAGGCTGATGGTCTCACTGAAGGAGATCTGGGTCCTTCTGAAGAATGAACAGGTGTTCTTCTTGTTGTGCCTGCAGGAGGAGCAAGAAGAAAGGAGGGAAGAGAGTTAAAGAGGAAAGAGACACTCAGGACCATTTAGAAAAACTTAAGAGAGTGGCTTTGCCAAGTCACCAGCTCCCTGCCCCAATGGATGAATCCTGGTCACGGATCAGACCATTGCCCAAGCAGAGACCAGAGGAACTCAACTATTCCTAGGAGTTTTCCAGATAAGTAGGATAAGCAGGGGCAGCTGTCTCATGGGCATCGAAAGCATAGTGGACCCACTAAGTACAATGTTTCAATGCTTCCATTTTTCCAAAAGCAGAGTTAATATTTATCAAACCAAGAATCCCCCAAACTCAAATATAAAAGTTTTCCCACACTTCTGAAGGTCAGAGTCACCTGAAAACCTGGTCAGGTGGTCCTAAGAGGCTGAAGCCATTATGGATGCAGCCCAGCTCAATCCCTCTGCACCAGCAAAAGGGCATGATGAAAACTGGTGTTTCTGATGATGACCTAGTCACAACTTCGTTTTCGGGGCCCTCAAAGGAAGAATGAATCATGTTCAGCCCTTTCCGTGTACAGTCTATGTTGCTATAATCTAATGTGATATTTGATAGTGGGTACATGATATATGTGGTCAACTCTCCCTTCACCAAATAGTTGGCTAAAATGACTCTTCCCCTGCCTGAGATGGATGGGCTGGGAGTTAACCATAGTCGAGGCCTTCTCTCTCAGGTGAGAACATTACACACATGAGCCTCCCCGTGTATTTGCCACCCTCAGATAGAGGGGCCTAGAACTCTCGCTCCTCTGCTGCTACCTCCCTGAGAAAGTACCCTTCCCTTCCTCATCAACACTCCAAGGATTATGAGGCATCTGAAAAGGTCTGAGATCACCCTGGCCGGTGTTTCTCAGTGAAGGATCATAGTTCAATTCCTGGTCAAGGGCACATACCCAGGTTGAAGGTTCCATCACAGGTCCAGATCGGGGTACATGTGGGAGGCAACCAATGGATGTGTCTCTCTCTTACCTATTTTTCTTTCTCTCTGGGTCTCCCCCACCCTTCCACTCTCTCTAAAAATCAATGGAAAAAATATCCTCTGATGAGGATTAAATGAATGAATGAAAGAATCTGAGATCCTGAGAGGACCTAGAGCCTGCTGGCAACACTTTCCTGAGTCTCAGCACACCTGCAGGGAAAAGAACACTGGCCTCACTGCCCGGCCAGTCCTGGGGAGGCAGGTCCTGGAACCAGACTGAGATGGGATGTGCACCTGATCCCAAGCCCAGGGGACACCTGGGATGGGACTAAGACTTTCAGAAAATATTTCAAACTTTACTGAGGGTAAGAATCGCCTGAAAAGCTTGACCAAGAGGGTGAGGTCCCAGAAACCACCATTTGAGCAAGTGCAGGTGGCTCTCTGGACTACCCAAAACACTGCCCTGAAGCATCAGCCAGTTCACTGGGGCTGTTCTCAGCCCCTAACTCTCTGCAGGGAGACCTGCAGGAGAAAGTGGAGGTGAGCAGGACTCCTGGGGTAGGCCAAGGAACTGGAGGGGAGGAGAGGCCGGAGCCCGCACTCACGTGGCCAGTGCTCTGACACAGCAGCGTGACATGTTGAGGAAGGAGCTGGCACTGGCACGGGTGCCCAGGGTGGCCTCGATGCCTCGCAGTAGGTCATTGGTCTTGAAGATGAGCAGCATCTGGCGTGGCACACGGTTGAGGAGCTGGCTGATCTGGGGGAGGTAGGTGGCTGCATTGTTGCGAATCTCGGTGTTCTAAAGCAGCAATAAGGAGACAGCAGTGGTTGGTGTGGGAAGTGGAGCCCAGGATGGCTGGTATCCAAGCCCATGACCTGAGGGCCTGCAAGGAAGCTCCAGGAGGGAGCTTCAAGCACAGCTGCCTTGGTACCACTAGAAACCCTCCCCAGAGGGAAGCTTAGCACAAGGAGCTTTGACAAACCATGATGGGACATCTTACCCCAACTTCTGGCCAAGCACTGGACCCAGTACCAGAGCACATCAATGGAGACCACAGGCACTTCTGCTGCCTCTGCTGTCCTAGCTCCCCACAGCCAAGGTCACCGTACCCATCCCCCAAGCCTCCAAACCAGTACTGACTAGAAATCTACCTCACCAACTATTTGATGAGGGTAGAGTGTGCCAGTCTCTAAGCCCAGAGGTCCATTCTGGAATTACTCTCCAAGGCTTCTTCACTGGCCACCAACTTCAGGCCACGCCTGGAAGGAGCTCTAGAAGCTGGTACTGCTGAGTCATGTCCCCCATCCCTCAGCCCAGCCCAGGATGGTGCATTTCATCAGTCTGAGCTCCTGACTCAAACCCAGCTCCAAAGTCGTGCCCATGCCCTGCATGACTCTGCACCTCAGCCAGAGTCCCTGCCACCCACACAGTCATGCCTATCACTGTCCTCCACTCGGGACAGTGCCCAAGGTCCTGATGCCCCAGAACAGGATCCAGGGCTCGCTAGTCCTTATCCCATTCTGGTGTGTAATTTGGGATCTGACTTCCCACCCTTCCCTGTCCCAAGCTTCACATGGCTCTTGGCAGATAAGTGCCCCCAACCAGAGTCCTGAGTATGACAGTGAGGCTCTGACCCCTCCTCAGTTTCCAGAGAAACGACAATGACAATAATGATGGTGACAATGACAATAATGATGGTGACAATGACAAGGGCCAACACATACAGTGCATTCACCCAGTAAGCTGGGCACTTTGAAAATGCTTACGTGTATTAACTCATTGAATCCTCACAACACCCCTATCAGGCAAGGGGATTACCCCCTCTGAGAAGGAAACTGAGACACTGAGAAATTAAGTAACTTGCCCAAGATCCACAGCTAATAAGTGATGAGTCGGAATTCAAACTCAGGCAGTCCAGCTCCCGAGCCCATGCCCTCATCACCAGGCTATACTGCCTCTCACTCACTGCGGACTCTGTGAGCCTGGGCAAGTCCTTTCACCTCTTCCAAGCAGTGTCCCCACCTAAACGCTGGAGTGCTCATATCCTCTGTGCCTGCCTCTCAGCAATACCAAGAGGGCATCGGAGATAAGGCACAGAGAGGTGCTCAGTGCCAACCGCAGTCACGAGGGGCCCAGCAGTGCTGCCAAAAACCTCCCCGCCTGGCCGCTCTCTGCAGCAGAAGCGGAACTCTCTGCCCTTTCAGGAACACGTGTGCACAGCTGATAACCAAGCTGCTGTGAAACTCTAAATGTCCCTCAGGCAGGAGCTATCAGACTGGAACATCGCACCGCGCAGCCAGACACCAAGAGGCTGTCTGCCTGCCTCCACCTCCCATCACAGCTGTGGGTCACCCAGGAGGGCTAAAACCTTATCTAAGCCTGCTCACCACAGGGATCCCCCTCTCACCAAGGGAGGGACTGGCCCCACCAGAGCCCCTGCAGCCAAATGAAGGCACCTGCGCCCATCCAGACTACCCCACAGCGGGGGTCACAGCCTTCAACCTGGACACATCCTGATGGCGGGTGTCTGCAGAAGGCCCCAATGGGTGCCTATCTGACAGCCACCCATCTCCCATTCCCCATTGTTAAAAGGACCCCATTTTTGTTCATTTGACCCCTTGGGTCATTGCTCCTCAGGAAGGCAGAGCTCCTCCCTAGCTCCTGATCATTGGTTGATCTCAGCCAATACTGGTTCTGAGCTCAATGTGATATGTGACATGATTTTGGCCAATGAGACACAAGGGGGAGTCTTTTGAAGGACTTCTGGGGAAGGTTTCCTTGCTCTTAAGTAACAATATGTGAGAAGAAATAGCCCTCATTCTCACTTCTGGACACCAAGGAATTAAGATGCACAGCTTGGACCTGCCACAGTCATCTCGGAATGATGAGAGGAAAACCAAGAGAATCACAGATGAGTCAGCCCAGAGCCCTGAGACTGTGACCTACTCAACCAACCTGGACCCACCCACCTCCAGGCTGCTTGTCATAGAGAGAGCAAATGCCTAATTGTTTAAGCTACTTGTGGTTGAAAAAAACATCTTCCTTGATACAATGTTGGAGGTTCCCTAATTCTAAATAAGACTAGGACTCAGAAAACTGAGCCCTCACATCTCAGAGTCTGGGCTGGCCTGGAGTGGCTATGTTTATCCTCTACCTGGGTTTTTGTCCAAAGTAAGAAAATGGAGTACACGTCTCCACAATCTACACAAACGCCTCTCTACTGGACCTGGTCCCAGAACCGCAGAGACCTTATAAAAGAGATGCACCAGCTGGGCATGGCTCAGTGGTTGAGCATCGACCTACGAACCAGGAGGTCAAGGTGCGATTCCCAGACAGGGCACATGCCCGGGTTACGGGCTTGATCCCCATTGTGGGGCAGCATGCAAGAGGCAGCCAATCAATGATTCTCTCTCATCATTGATGTTTCTATCTCTCACCCTCTCTCTTCCTCTCTGAAATCAATAAAAACATTTTTAAGAGAGTGGCACCAGACAGGATGCCTGCCTTCCAGGTACTTACCAACTAGTCAGAGTCCATATAAGTATACAAATAGCTAACTCTGAGACACAATATAAGCTGCTGGCACATGAGTGATCCAAGTATTAAGGGATCACTTTTGGCAAAAGCATGAGGAGAGGCCTCCAGGGCTGGTGCTATGGACTGAATTGTGCCTCCCACCAAATCCCTAAGATGAAGTTCTAACGCCAGTGTGACTACTCAGAGACAGGGCCTTTAAAGAGGTAATTAAAGTTAAGTGAATTCATAAAGGGGACCCTAATTCGATAGGACTGATGTCCTTTCCAAAAGAGGAAGAGAGATCAGGAGTGTGTACACACAAAAGAAAAGCCATGTGAGGATACAATGAGAAGGCAGCCATCTGCAAGCCAGGAAGAGAGCCCTCACCAGAAACTAATCCTGATGATACTTTGATATTGGACTTTGAGCTCCAGAACTGTGAGAAAATAAATTTCTACTGTTAAGACATCTGGTTGGTGGTATTCTATTATGGCAACCCAAGCAGATTAGTACACTAGCATTTATGCTGGGCCTTTATGAATGAATAACAAATGCAAAAATAAAATTCAAACTTAGTTAATAAAAACAGATATCATTTACTGAGTACCTACTCGTGCCATGTGATCTTGTCCATTCTGTGACGTTAAATACCATCTATGTGCTAAGGACTCACAAATGTATATTTCAAGCTTCGACCTCTTCTTTGAGCTCCAGGCTTAACTGCCCACCTCTATCTGAATGCTCAAGAGAATTACAGATAGACTACTGGTACCCTCACCCCAAATATGTCCTTCCCAACATCTTCCCTATGTCAGGAGGTGACACCACTCTCCACATCCTGTAATTTACCCCAAGAAGCTATGAGACCACTTTTCATCCTCTCTACATCCAAGCAAACAGAAAAGCCGCTCAGTCTTAAGTCCAAAATGCAATCTGGTTCCATTTGCTTCTCTCCACCTCCATTGCCATAAGTGTAGTCTGAGCCCCCAGCACCTCTCCAATGTGAAGTTTTACCCCAGCCTCCTAATTAATCACCCCATTGCTCATCTTGCCCCACTCCAGAGAGATACTTAAAATAGCAAATCTGAGCATATCTTTTTCCTGCTTAAAACCTGTCAAAGGCTTTGCTCTGTACTGAGAATTAATCTGAACTTTTCCCTATGGCTTATCGGCCCTGAACAATGCTTCCTCTGCCCAGTGCTCCAAATTCTTCTCATTCCATCATCCACTCACCACACTCCAGACTACACCAAACTCTCCTTTCCCCAGGCCATCATAGCACAGTATGTGCCCTCTGCCTGGGATGCTTTCTCCAAGCTCTTCCTGTGGCCAGTGCCTTCCTTGTCCTTTGGGCTCAGCTTAAAAGTCAACTCCTCAAAGATCTCTTCTCTGAGCACCCAAATGACAGCTCCCCATCACAAGCTTGTTTCCTCCCTGATACCTCCAACCTGCAATTATTCCATTTACTTGCTTGTTCACTTGTTTACTGTCTGTCTCCCTCAACCACAGTACAAATTACAAAGACAGACTGCTCATCACTGGATGTGCAGCTCCAAGTCCAGTACCCAGCAAAAACCTATGTTTGCTCAATGAAGGCACTTAGGAGCTAGAGAGGCACTCTCCAGGCATTATCAGTAAAGCAGAAATTATCCTCCCTATTCAACCAAGAAGGGAGACTATTGCTCTTCTTCTGAGGTGACCAGCTTTAAAGCTGTGTAGGCCAAGGGCAGCTGGTGGTCATCTTTGCCACCACACTTGCTGGGGAGTGATGTCAACTTAGAAGAAAACAGAACCAAGAGATGGCAATGGGTGGCTTCTTTGGTGACATCGTTTGACACATTGGATCCAGCCATTCCTAAAACCACCTACTACAAGGCAGCTTACAGGGGACTGCCCCACCCCCACCCCCCAAGGCTCCAAGAGGTGACAAAAACTATCCAGGGTCATGCCACCAGGAAGAGCAGTGCTGCACCTAGAACCCAGGTCTTTCTAACTGCATAAACAGGATCCCGCCCCTTGTGGTGAGCCCGAGCACATCCCCACAAAACTGCACAAATCTAACAAACTGACAGACTGGGAATACAGAAGTCCACTCCATGACAGATTGAGAAACTAGGGATGGAGGGAGCTCTGAACCAGGAAGAAGGAGTGGCCACATACTAGTAAGTCCCTGTGATAGGGGCAGAAGTGAAAATGGATTGGTCTCAGCCCAGACACCATGGAACTATTGTCTGGATCCAATGAAGAAATGAACTACAAAAAAAAAAAAAAAAAAAGGTATTTCATTAAAAACTCCATGTTCCTCCAAGTCCTTACTCTCTGTGTGCAGACAGTGAAACCACCACGAGGAAGGTCTGGCGGGGCAGGGCCTCAGTCAGCCCTGCCTCCAGCCTCCTCCACCCACCTAAGACTGACACACGATGAGAAACCAAGATGGCGGCATAGGTAAACACCAGAAATTGCTGCCTCCCACAACAAACTCAAAAATACAACTAAAAGACAAAATGGACATCATCCAGAACAACAGGAAGGCTGGCTGAGTGGAAATTCTACAACTAGAAGGAAAGAGAAAAGCACACTGAGACTCAGAGGAGCTGCAGAGGTGGAGTGCAGAGGTACGGAGGCACACGCGGCAAGGGCTGGCGACTGAGGACACAGCTGTCTTTTCGAATCGGGAAGGAGCCACAAGCCCTCGACTGCTCTGAACTCCAGTTCCGGGTTAGTCTCTGGGGATCTAGGCTCATACGGGGAGAAACTGGACTGTCTGGCAGTGGGCAGAACGTGGAA
>NW_006383013.1:3663628-3665674 GCF_000327345.1 Myotis davidii | reverse complement strand
TGCCAAGAACCTACAACCAAGATTACTTTATCCAGCAAAGCTATCATTCAGAAGTGAAGGTCAGATAAAGAGCTTCACAGATAAGGAAAAGCTAAAGGAGTTCATCACCACCAAACCAGGATTATATGAAATGCTGAAAGGTATCCTTTAAGAAGAGGAAGAAGAAAAAAAAGGTAAAGATACAAATTATGAACAACAAAAACACATCTATCATTGAATCTAAAAATCAAGTGAATACATAATCTGATGAACAGAATAAACTGGTGAGTATAATAGAATCAGGGTCATAGAAAGTGAGTGGACTGACAATTCTCGGGGGGAAAGGTGTTTGGGGGGTATGGGAAGAGACTGGACAAAAATCATACACCTATGGATGAGGACAGTGGGGAGTGGGTAAGGGCAGAGGGTGGGGTGGGAACTGGGTGGAGGGGAGCTTGGGGGGGAAAAAAGAGGAACAACCGTAATAATCTGAACAATAAAGATTTAATTTTTTTAAAAAAAAAGACTGACATATGAGCAATAGGACAAGTAGCACCACATGAGAACTAAAGCGCTCTCCCCAGTAGGCTGCTCCAGAGGGACCACACAATGGGAGACAGTACCCAGGAGGAGACAGCAGACTTATTTATCAGATAGTCCTTGGGGACTCCCAGAAGTCCTGGGGAGAACTTTGTGGAAGCCTGAAATCTTGTGTGAGTAGGTCGGAGAAAAAGCCGCAGAAGTCTAGTCACATGGTTAATGTGCCCTGTTTCGTACTCCAGGTGGTTAAGGCCAAGAGTAGGATGTAGCTCTCTTGCCCTCCTCCATCCAGGGATGCTATTTCTCCACCCCTTCCTCCTTCTTATCCAATGTATCTCCAATTCTGCTCACCCTCCCACCCCCCACAGCCCAGCAGACACAACCTCAGACCTTGGATAGGAAGAGGTCCAAAGGCCATCCTGGTCCAGCCCCTTCTATGCAGGAGAGGGCAGGGCCAGGAGAAGGCACCTACCTCAGAGGCGGTGATTGGAGCTTGGCTGATGCCCCTGTTGACGGAGTTCCACGAGCGAGCTGTCAGCATGCAAGCAAGCAAGGGGTAGAAGTCGCCAGCTCCCAGACGGAGGCAATACTTCTTCACCTTCTCCATGTCAGTCCAGATCAGCGACTGCCAGAGGTGGCAGTAGTCCAGGCGGAACTCTTCCGTGAGCACCTACAGTGGGGGCGACCATGGCCAGACTTGAGCCTCCTCTCCCTATCCAGACCTAGTCCCTGGCTGGAGTGGCCACTGTGAGGGGGGATGGATGAAGACAGTGGCTCCTGCACAACATCTGCTTTCCCCCAAAAGTCAGTCGAAGTCCAAAGCTACTATTTGGCCAGCCTTCATCCTAAGTGGCAGAAATTATATTCCCCGCCTCCCGCTTAGTTAGATGTGGCCCTGGGCCTGGGCTCTGACCTACAGAATGTGGCAGAAGCTCCACCCCCAGCTTGGCCCATGCGTTCTCCTTCTCCTCCGAGCCCTTACCCCTCTGGGTACAGATGGTGAAACCACCCGAGGGAGGCCTGGGGTCAGAGCCTCAGTCAGCCCCTGCTTTCGGCCTCCTCCACCCACCCAAGACTGACACATGAGCAAGCATTACACACCTTCTGTGTCTGGGCCACCATTTGTTCGGGGGCTGCTCATGACAGCAGCTGGCCTACCTTAAACTAACATACCCAACGTCACTGAGCCTTTCAAAGGGGGCCAAGATTTTGGGATGTGGAATTAGAACTCTGAGGGAAGGGGCTGAGGACCAGGAGACTATAGAGACAGCCTCCTCAACAACCATTTGTCTCCTAGAATAAAACCTGGTCCTGGCCGCTGCCACATCCGTGGCCCCGGAACAGGGGCACCCGGGGGTCCTTCGCCCCCCGAGCCGGGGCTTCACCGCCCCCCCACCCCGTGTCCAAGCTAGACCGCGTGGATGCCTGGCTCCTCCGGAAGGCTCATAAGACAGCCTTCCTCTCCTGGTTTCAAAATGGCCTCCTGGCATCCAGCATCGGGGTCATCTCCTTCATGCAGAGTAACAT
>NW_006383013.1:3649839-3663566 GCF_000327345.1 Myotis davidii | reverse complement strand
ACCTGGGCCAGCTGGAGCTGGACGTGGAACTGGTGCCTGAGGACGATGGCACGGCCGCTGCGGAAGGCCCGGACGAAGCGGGACGACCACGCCCGGAGTGAGTAGCAGGGCCCAGGGGAAGGAGCAAGGACCTGAGGCCTGAGGCCGCTTCAGACTGGCCAGGGTCCAAGGACCAGGACATTAAAACCTGACCCTTCCCTCCAAAAACAAAAAAACAAAAAACCTGGGTCCCATGATTGGCAGTGAACTTCCCAACTTCCAGGCGGGACTCGTGGCTCATCAGAGCCAGCTCTGCATCCCAAGTCCAGAGGATAGAGCTTCTCTCAGTTCCCAGGCCCCTTTCATGCTACACGGCACCTAGTCACTAACGCTGAATTACCCCTCCCCTGCAAGTCCCAGCTCCCATCCCAGGGTCTGGTCTGGCCTGGGCCTCCCTGGGAAGCAAGGTTGTTGTACAGCAGACAAAGCAATTTCACCTATCTGGGCACATTCCCATATACTCCTTACAGTGTCCCGTTAAGGAGGCAATCCCAGCCTCACCTCACCGAGGAAAAAGCTGAGGCGCAGAGTATATGACTGGGACTTGCACAAATGACAGCTCTAGGGTTAGGGCGGGGCCTCTCCGTTACCTTAGCCATCTGCCTCCGGTTTCTGTGGCCCATTGGGGAGTTCAGTGGACTCTCAGCCCAGGCAGGACCAGACCCTGCGGCTGACTGGGTGGGAAAGGCCTGTCCTACCTGGTAGAGCCCATGATCCAACAGGACAATCTCCACCTTTCCCGTGTCCGGGCCCTTGCGCACCAGCACGTTGCCCGGGTGGGGGTCGCAGTGCACGAAGCCATTGACAAAGATCATTTCACTGTATATCTTGCCCAAGTGGCGTGAGATCTGGAAGAGAAGGGTGTTGGGTGGGCATTGATGGGCATTAACACCTGTCTCCAAGACATCTACTCTGGCCCCTCAGTCTGGCCACTTTCAAGAGGAAGGCCAGGGGGACCAAGTGGGTCTGATCAGTCCTGGTGAAAGTGATGGCTTGACATTGCCAAGTTCTTGAGTGTAAGCTAGAAGCTAAATTCTCATCCAGTTCTTTTTAACATTAGCTGCACATCAGAGTCATCTGGAACCCAGAAATGTTGGGAGTGGTACCCAGGCATCAGTATTTTATCTTAAGTTCCCCTGGTGATTTCAATACATGGCAAAGTAGAAGAACCACTGTGTCTAGTTTCTCTGATGGCTGTAACACCCACCTCCTACACCCTTCCCTGATTTTTCTCTTCCCTGTTTCTCTTATTAGTCCCTCTTCACTTTTTCCCCAAAGTTGAATATGGGCTGGAAAGCTGGGTTGGAGGAGTCAATCCATCTGCACCCCTGCAAAGAGTAAGGCTAAGGGACTGAGGACCAGGGATAGGTGACCCCACCCGCTCCTGGCCAGTCCCAGGAGGACCCAGAATCACACAGCCTTCTTCCCTCTCTCTGCAGGCCCCTTTCATCACACCCCTCCCTGTCAGAGCCCAATGCTGATCTGATTTATGATGTCTGCACAGAAGAAATGACACTGGAGAGGCCGTTTAAATCATCCTGTCACTGCTGCTTTCCCTGCCGAGGCAGTCTTCTTATCTCTACTCTCTTTTTATTAAAGCTAAAAGCCTCTTCCCAGCTAGAAAACAGCTGCTGAATAGAGCCAGACCTGGGCCCATGGATGGTGTGCTGATGGGTTTCCATGGACAAAGAGATGCTCCACCCAGACACCTGACGTCCCAGGACACACTGCCCTTGGCATTTCTCTCAGCCTCAGCTGGACCCCATGGTCACGAACAAGCACATCCCAGCCAGAGGAGAGGAGCTGGGCTCATCGGGTGGGGAACACAGGATTAGGGTTTTAAGATAAAGACTCAACTGCTTTCCTTGACTACAAAGTCCTGCATGATCAAGTCCAGCCTACCTCCCTGGTTTCATCTTGCACATTGACACTCCAGCCATATTTGCTTTCTTGCTCCTCTCCAAAGGTCCCCATGCCTTCCAACTCAGGGCCTTTGCACGTGATAGTCCCTCAGCCAGAAGCATCCTTCCCCTCTCACCTTTACCTGGTTCACTTCTCTCTTTCTTCCCATCCAAGCTCAGCATCACCTCCCTGGGGATAACTTACCTGATCTCCCAGACTCGATGAGGTTCTCCTACCATAAACTCTCACAGAATGGTATACTTTACTTTCACAGCACTATTTATGTCACTATTTGATTACTGACCACCTAGGACTCTATCATAAGCTCCAAAGGTGGCAGGGACTGGCTCTATTTTGTTAAACAGGTTTATTGCGGTGTAATTTACACATGATACACTGGTTCCATTATGCATCCACTTGCCTGTAACAGGCCAAACATGTGAATGTAGGACTGTCTTCAACATAAATGAGACCTTTGTTTCTCTGGGTTTTTTGGTTCCTGCCTCTGATGCTCACCCTGACCCCATTGATCTCTTCAGAATCCCAGTTGATTACAATGGGCCCAAAATAAATCAAGAATAACACTACTTCAGTAACCATAGCTACCATCCTTATTAAAAATCCCCAAAAGAAAGTACAATTATGCCCATTTTGCAGATGAGAAATAGAGACACGTTCAGGTTTAACTTCCCCAGAGCTACATGGCTAGAAAGGAATAGAGCCAGGATTCAAACCAGGTGTGAGTCCACAGCCTTCTTATAACTATTATTTCTACTAGAGGCCCGGTGCACGACATTCATGTACTAGGGGCAGGGGGAGTCCCTCAGCCCAGCCTGCGCCCTCTCACAGTACAAGACCCCTCGGGGGATGTCCACCTGCAAACTTAGGCCCAATCCTCCCCCAAGGGGATAGGGCCTAAGCCAGCAGTCAGACATCTCTCTCGCAGTCCAGGACCCCTAGCTCCTTACCACCACTGCTACACTCGCCAGCCGTGAGTCCAGCTTCTGGCTGAGCGGCACTCCCCCTGTGGGAGTGCACTGACCACCAAGGGGCAGCTCCTGCGTTGAGTGCCTGCCCCCTGGTGGTCAGTGCACATCAAAGCAACCAGTCATTCCGCCATTAGGTCGATTTGCATATTAAGGTTTTATTATATAGGATACTGGCTCCCTCTGACTTCCACACTCCTCAACTGAACTCCGTGATTTTATACTCTCAGCTTCAGTAAATGGAAACGATACCAGTGCCACTCTGAAGGGGTTAGTGCAGCCGTGGGCAAACTACAGCCCGCAGGCCGGATCCGGCCCGTTTGAAATGAATAAAACTAAAAAAAAAAAGACTGTACCCTTTTATGTAATGATGTTTACTTTGAATTTATATTAGTTCACACAAACACTCCATCCATGCTTTTGTTCCGGCCCTCCGGTCCAGTTTAAGAACCCATTGTGGCCCTCGAGTCAAAAAGTTTGCCCACCCCTGGGTTAGTGAGAACTTCACGGTGCTTGGAACCTAGTGACCTCTCATCAGTGTCCCTATTGTTACTGATTCCTCATAACACTCCTGGGAGGGCAGCAGACTGGCATCACTGCATCTTTTTAAGAGATGGAGACACCAGGGTTAAAGAGGCTGTCTGGTCCTGACCAGTATGGCTCAGTGGATAGAGCATCGGCCTGCGGACTGAAGGGTCCCAGGTTCGATCCTGGTTAAGGGCATGTACCTTGGTTGCCAGCACATCCCCAGTAGGGGGTGTGCAGGAGGCAGCTGATCGATGTTTCTCTCTCATCGATGTTTCTAACTCTCTATCCCTCTCCCTTCATCTCTGTAAAAAATCAATAAAATATATTTTAAAAAAATAAATAAAGAGGCTGTCTGGACCCCTGACACTTACCCTATGTCACACTATGTCCTGCCACCACGCCAGCTCTCCAGCTCCCAACATTTCCCTTGGGTGAAATGAATGCACAGTACTCAGTGTCTGTTGGCATCTGGGGCAGGACTTTGCCCCGTGTCAAGTTCTCAGACTCAGGCTGGTATGTCAGGTATTCCAGAGCCACCATTTTCCATTACCGGGGAAAGGGGCCCGGCCTGAGCTGGTCCTGGGAGAACCAGCAAGTCCCCACCTCTGTGCCCCGAGAACCCCTCCTGTTAGGTGCTCTGGAGCTCCATGGAACCACACTCTGAAAGGCTGCGTTTGCCAAATCAATTGTATTTATTAACTAATAATTCATTTTTATTTGTCACAGACGCATATAAGGTCCAATCAGGGCTCCTGATCAGCCCAAGATAAGCAGTGCAGCCAGACTGAGCTGACGGAATTCCAGCCAAAGCAGAGAAATGACATTTCATTTAGTCTGGGCAGGCCTGTCATGGGGAGATGTATGATCTCCCTTAAGCTTTCTGAAATATTGCTAATCGCTCTGGGGCCCCTATTACTACATTGAAAGATGGCCCCCCAGGGTCTAGGAACTCAGGATGGGGGAGTCCTTGCCCAAGAGAGTGAGCTTCTGGAGGGGAAGGGGGAGGTGTTGCCCCTTACAGCTCATATACACAAGAGCAAAGCCCCAGAGCAGTCCTCCCCATCTCAACACCCCATCCATCTGCCCTGCCTGGGTGTCTCCATTTAGGGCCTGCTCTTGGTGTTCATTTTAACCAGATTTCACCAGGACAGGCAGGTATAGTAGGCAGAGACAGGAGGGAGAACCATCCTCTGTACCCAGCTCCACCCTAGAGTCATCTTGGTATTGCCATTTAGGGTCTGGGTGACCTGGGGGACAAGTCGCCTCCCTTCCCAATCTGAGTCTAAAGTTCCCTTAGCTGGCAAGTGGGATTAACCCTATCTGATAGTCTTCCTCACTGGGAAACCGCAAGATTCAAGATCAAAACATGATCACATATATGGACAAGTGCTTTATACACCAATGATTTTCAATTCTTTTCATCTCATGGCACACATAACTAATTATTAAAATTCTGTGGCACACCAAAAAATATATTATATTTTTGACCGACCTGATAAAAAAAATAGGTATAATTTTGATTGATTTACAAAAAAAATAAGAGTACTTACTTACCCTTTAAAAAATAGTAGTAATTACCTACCCTTTTTGCTTCAAAGTAGCTTTTTAAAAAATCAGGTATTTATACTTGTATATAAGGATTTCTGGTATCAGGAATTAAATAATCAGACTTATATGTGACGTGATATAAGATGCAACTCTATTATATAACTTATATATTTATGGTTCAAGACTGGGCATTCATACCAGATGGCTATTGTTGTATTGGCTGTTGTCATTTTTTTATTTGACAATCTAAGGCAGTGGTCGGCAAACTGTGGCTGGGCAAACTATGGCTCACGAGCCACATGCGGCTCTTTGGCCGCTTGAGTGTGGCTCTTCCACAAAATACCGACTTCTGTGCATGGGCCACGAAGTTTCAATCACACTGTACGTGCACGCCCACACGTGGTATTTTGTGGAAGAGCCACACTCAACGGGCCAAAGAGCTGCATGTGGCTCACAAGCCGCGGTTTGCTGACCACTGATCTAAGGGAAAAGAGGTGTCCGGTATTACACGCTTTAAAAATTCTCGAGGTACACCACTTAAAAATTGCTGCACTTCACTATAAGACACACAAACATGTTCATTTGTAATGGGGTAGCTTATTATTTTACCTTGTTAAAAGATATACCCCATTATCACCATCCAAGTATAATTTTCAAAAAAATAAAAACATGACCCTCATACAAATATAGAACGAACACATGTTGACAATTAGTTAACTCATCAATAAAGAACCAAATATGAAGGCAGAGTGGTTAAAGGAGAATTTCGAGGGACTGGGTGTTTATGGCCATTTAAACAGGAATAAGAGCCTACGATTCCTGAGTCAGAGGCAAAACTGGTTATTGTCCTATAGGGCAATAAGGAAATCACAACCTTTTGGTTATCTTTTCTACTAGGCAGAAATGATTTGCACTTCTACCGGATAAGATCTACAGGTTGACATATAACTTCAGCCTGAGTAGTTAATTTTTCAATAGCAAAGTCTAACAAAAGTGCATTCCCCTAAATATTAAAGAATCCTCTGATGGCTTGGTTGAATAATGCTCAAAATGACTTAAAAATCATACTGCGCACTCATGGCCTTATTTCTAAATTTTGGGTAATTTTTCTTTACATCTGTCAGAGTTGTACTACATAGTCTCTGGAAACCAATTTGCCCAGAAAAGGGCAGCCAGCCCTCTCCAACCCAGAAAGACATCAAGACCCTAGAAGACACCTAAGGCCATCACTAGGCACACAACCCTCTCTTCTACCCCTTCCGTAATACTTTAGCCATGCCTCAGCCTCATGATTAAGAACAAACCATTGAAAATAATGCTGTAATGAACACGGGGGTGCAGATATCTCTTCGAGATGTTGATTTCATTTCCTTTGGATACATACACTCAGAAGTAGGAATTGCTGGGTCATATGGTAATTCTATTTTTAGTATTTTGAGGAACCTCCATACTGTTTTCCATACTGGCTGCACCAATTTACATTCCCACAAAACAGTGTACAAGGATTCCCTTTTGTCCACATCCTCACCAACACGTCATCTCCTGTCTTTTTTATAACAGCCATTCTCACAGGTCTGTGATCATCTCTCATTGTGGTTTTGATTTTCATTTCCTTGATTAGTAATGTTGAGAACGTTCTCAGACACCTGTTGGCCATTAGTATGTCTTCCTTGGACAAATGTCTACTCAATTCCTCTAAGGCTTCCCCTGGCCCTGTTAATGGTGGTAGCTGCATAAAGACAAGAAGTGATACCTCTTTAGGTAACAGCTAACATTCTGTGCCAGGCACTTTGCATGAACTCCCAGCCACCTTTTACAGTAGATATGTAAAGGAAGCAAGATTCCAAAGAGGGAGGAGCCTGGTCCCCTGGCCAGCAGTTAAAAAAACCAGGATCCAAACCCAGAAGGCCTGACTCCAGGAAACAAGCTCTCCATCACCAGGCCACCTGCCTTTCCACTCACAGGAAGCTCCTGCCTGGAGGCCGGGGCTGCACCAAAAACCTCCAAAGGTCCCCACAACATCCAAGAAATCATTCCATGTAGACAAGAGCCTCAGGAAAATCCAGGGCTGTTTGTCTTACCAAAATCACATGGCTAATTAAAGCCATAGTACAGCAATCTTTAGAGGAAAAGTCAGTGACGAGTCCTTTAATTGCTCCATGTAAAAAGGATGTGCCACTCACGTTAAGTGATTTCAGTAATTACACAATGCCTTTATTCTATAACAGTAAGTGGGGAGGGGGGAGCCAGGAATCTGTAAAAAGTATGAGTAAAGAATTAATTTAGTAAATAATATGTAAATTAAGGAGTTATTTTTAGATTTTGCTTAAAACTTGAATTGGCTGAAAGTACTTTAATTATTCTATAATTGCATGGATTAATTTATTCCCACCCCCAAGGGAAAGTCTATTTATGTTTTGGGGGGTGTCATGGAAGCAAGGCCAAGCTCTCTGAAAGAAACAGGAGGCTTGTGTTACAAGGTATTAATAATCACACAAGTCGCCCGATATTAAGTACAAGGAGGTTAATAATTCAGACTCTCTTTGCCTATCCTCCAGCTTCTGCCAAGGCTTCTTCAGGCAGAATAGCCTGAAAGACCAGACCACAGCCTAAAGCATTTTCCTCCCTCCACACCCACCTTTCCCCCAAGAACCACCCCTGAGACATTTAAACCTCCAATTACTCACTGCTGCCCAGCACAAGGCCACATCTATTCATGGAGTGGGTCAATCTTGGGCTAGCAAACTCGGAGTGAAATCCCTGAATGTAAAGGCACTGGGAACCTCTTCAACCACACGTGGTATTGGAAGGAAGGAGAGGTGCTGAGCTAATTACAGGAAACTGGAAGGATTATTCTAATTTTGGAGCTTCTGGAAGCTCAGTGAAAGTCTCTCTAGATTAGGCTTGAACAGTGACCGCCTGAGAGACTTAAAGGACCATGGCTACTGGAGGGACTCGGGGCCATAACTACTGGAAGACACGGTGGAGGGAGCAAGAGCTGTAGACATCTGACATTCCTCGCCTCGGGCAACAATTCACTCCAAAGAAATATTTCCACCTCTTGCACCTTCCCTGGGCCAATATGAAACACAGAGAAAGGTTTCTCCCTTACCTGCTTCCCACAGAGTGGGTAGAGGGCCGGAATTCCAGGATAATGACCTAGCAAGCAGGGACTGTTGGCATTCTGCCATTGCTTGGTGTGTCGATCATCAAACAGTCCCCCAGGTTGCTTGTGTACCCCACTTCACAAAAAGCTGGGGCTTCCAAAGGGTGACCAGTTCCACCAAGGAGGCATGGCTGGCAAGTGGCAGAGGCAGCACCAAATCCAGGAAGGTCAAGTCCAGAGTGGCACTGTCCCCACTCCTGCCACCCCTGCCACTGGGGAAATGGATCTCCAGGAACTCATCTGTGCCCTGGAACCCTCCAACATCCCTGGGCCTCTCAAGATTTGGTCCAAGAAGTTTCGGAGGGGAGGATGATGGGATGTGTCTTCTCTCTAGTGATTTTGGTCACTAGGGTCTGCATGTCTCTGCAGCTTCTCCTCCCTGGTCTCCTAGGCACCTCTCACCACAGGGCCAAAGAGGCCCAGTCAGTGGGCGATGGCGAGCAAAACATAAATGTCTCATTCAGTCGTTAGTGGCATGGGGGGACAAGGGGAAACTCTAAGGAAATGGGGAGGGGGTCACCATACTCAATCAATGACCATCACTCACAGACAACAGGAGTAGGTGGACAGGAGGGAAGCAAAGAAGATTCTCAACAATTCTATGGAGAGAGATATGCCCCTGTGAAGAATAACCCCATGAATTATAAATGATTTTTTATAGAACTTCACAGCTTGCAAAGCCTGCACAATGGCATGTGAAGTACATATTGTTGCCACTCCAACTATATAGATGAGGAACTCTGACCAAACAGGCTGCAACTGAGGGCACCTGGAACCTCTAAAAACAGGAGGTGAGGGCCTAAAAAGAAGGAGAGTTAGTGAGGAGACTTTCAAAGTAAGAGCTAACCCCCAGCTCCCCTCCTGACCCTGACAGGAGGGAAAAACCACAGGCTCTGGAGGCCACACCACACACCAGGAGAGCCATCCGAGGACAGAGGACTGAATCCAAGTCCACATGATGACCACGGGGTGTCCCAGCCCTCTTCCCTCTGCTGGCCCCCAGGCCTCCAGAACAGAGACGCTGGAGTCTCTCTCTGTGAGCCCCGCATCGCTACACCCACCCCTTTTTTCCCCAGACTGCAGATGTCTGCCCACCAGGCCTCCAGTCCCCCTTCTGCCAACCCCATGCTCGAGACTCTGTCACCTTTCTCTCGGCTGATTTCACGCAAATTCAATTGGGCCTCAGCCCAAGCTGGGTCTTAAATACATACTCACTGAAATCCAATTAACCCTCGATAAAGGTCCTGCAATCAATAGTCGTCCTGTGGCTTGAGGAGGCTCCATCCAGCCTGGGAACGTGCTCCCGCACGACCTTTACTTTTAATGAAATCAATGGCAGTCACTGTCACCAGCTCTTAAAATGACTGGCAAATATGATCATGGGTCAGGCCCTCGGTAATATCTGCTGCTAGGTTCAGAGATACAAGCAAACAAGGGCACCTGCAGGCTGCTGGTTCCTCACAGCCCCACGCTCCCTGGCAGATGAGAACAGCTGTGCAGGGCTGCCTTGTTCCCAGAGGTGCAAATAAACCTAGGTGCCCAGGTCTTCTGGGCCTGGGCAAGGTAGTTTGGGGGGGTTGTTTTTTTTGGGGGGGGGGGGCTTTTTGTTTTGTTTTGTTTTTATTTCTTTTTTTTTAATTAAATGTTTATTGTTCAGATCATTACAGTTTCTCTTTTTTCCCCCAATAGCTCCCCTCCACCCGGTTCCCACCCCACCCTCTGCCCTTACCCCCGCCCCCCACTGTCCTCATCCATAGGTGTACAATTTTTGTCCAGTCTCAGGGAAGGTGGTTTTTGAACTTCAATGAGTATCAGGACCCACCTAGAGAGTTTGTTAAAAATGCATATTCTATAATCCTTTCCCCCTCCCAGATTCTGATTAGTAAATCTGGGATGGGCCTCAGGAATCTGCATTGTTAAATAAGCTCCCCAGTGATTCTGAAATAGCTGGCTCAAGTCCTAGCTCCCAGCAAGCTGAGAATCATTGCTCTCTAAAATATCCAAGCAGGACATACCCTTAAAGTCCAGGCAATCCAAAACCTTCAGTAAGAAAATTGAGGTCCAGAGAAGGAGAGTGATTTGTCCAAGGTCACACAGTGAGCCACTGGCAGAACTGGAGCTTGAATCCAAGTCTCTTGCTTCCTAACCTGGTGTTTCCCTACCCGAGTCTATTGCAAATGGTTACTTAGGCTGGTCTTGAGGTCCTCACATGCTAGGCCCAGTGGGGCTGGGATGTTGCAGGGTGAGAGGGCCTCTTCAAAGTGCAGTGGGATGACTCCACAAGTGGTTGGAGGGGTCTGGAGCCACCCCCACCCAATTCGAGATTCCTTTTAAATCCAACCCCTACTGAGCCCCACCTTCTGGCTGAGTCACCAGCTTATAGCAGCCAAGATGCCAATAACCACCTACACCCCAGGATTTGGCCCTTGTCACCCCTATCTGTCCCTTGTATTTCCCTCCCCAAGGAATACACACAGCCAGGCCGTCCTCAGGAGCAAGAGTCACTCCAGGGATGGGCTCCCTGAGTCTCACAATCCTAGAACATCAGAAACCTGTGAGAAACTTTCAATAATGCGGGGTGTTTCATACGCTGTGTGTGTGTGCACTTACATATACACATACATACACACACACATACACACACACACATACCACCAGTCTTCCATGAGACCTGTGGCCTTTATATTAGCTGATAAGAGACATAATAGATTGATTTCTACAAAGTAGAACCTATTGCTGGTCTACTCCCAACATCACCATTGGTCTGCCACAACACAGTGGAGCCCATGGCCCAGAGTCCCCTGTCCAGCCTATGGTTTCTGTGAAGTAGCACAGATTCCACAGTGGGGCCTTGACTTACGAGTTTAATTCGTTCTGAGACAAAGCTCCTTAAGGAGCTCGTTAACTCAAATTACTCTATCAACTCAATGCAAAAAATTGGCCAAGAGACAGCTGGTATCTCAAAAAACTCATTAGTTGGGACACTCGTAAGTCAAGGCCCCACTGTATTTAATGAATACAGAATCATTTCAGAACACCAAAGAGCTTTCTGGGTCATAGAAACACTAGAAATCTCTGGGGCAAGAGATTAAGGAATTAAGTAATTGATTCCTTAGGAATGCCTAAGCAATTAAGACAGTATGGTAACCCAGCCAGTGTTGCTCAGTGGTTGAGCATTGACCTATGAATTAGGAGGTCATGGTTCAATCCCAGTTGGGGCACATGCCCAGGCTGCAGGCTCAATCCGCAGTAGGGGGCTTGTAGGAGGCAGCCAATGGACAATTCTCTCATTGTCCATGTTTCTATCTCTCTCACCCTTTCACTTCTCTCTGAAATCAATAAAAATATTTTTAAGTGGTATTATTGTAAGGGTACATAGACCTTATGTACCCTTAGGTACATAAGACCAATGGAAGAGAACAGAGTTTTTGCCAGACCCAAAAGCCTAGACTGTATGATTTCATTTACATGAAGTTCAGTAGTGAGCAAAACTGGTCTTTGGTATCAGAAGTCAGGTGGCAGTATGGACTGGGAGGAGCATGAGGGAGCCTGCCGGGGTGTTAGAAATGACTTGAATCTTTATCTGGCTAGTGTTTATGTGGTACCATTAAGATCTGGAACCTTACATAAGTTAGATCTAAGTCTGATTTTTCATCTGTAAAATAGAGACAGTAAGACTTCCCTCCTAAGGTTCCAGGGCAGAAAGGGCCTGGCACAGGGGCCCAGGCCATCAGTAAACATTCATGGTAAAGGAGGATACTAAGAATGAAAACAACAATAATCAACAAGCTCCCAATCTGGAACACTAACCACAGGCCAGGCGCTGTGCTAAGCATGGCTTGTGCACTAACTCAGCCCTCATATCTCTATCAGATGGAACAGTGTCCATATGGAATGGATGAAATGACCCTGGATGTAAGCTAGAGAGAGAAGGGCTGCAATCAGATAGTGCGTGGGCAGGAAGAGTTCTCATCAGTGCTCCAACTCCTGCCTCGGAGAGTTACCGAAGTAGCCCGGATTCTAAGGCAGTCCAAGGCAAATCCCTAGGAGGAAGACAGGAAGACAGGCAAGGAAGGACCTGAAGTCATGCAGACCTGGGTTCTAATCCCAACTCTGCTTCTGCTAGCTGTGTGAGCAGAAGCCATGAGCGCTCAGCCTCACCTCGTTGACATCAATCTTGTTCCTCTCCATGTAGTCTTTGTCGTTGACCTGCACACCATCTAAAAACTCCATCAGAAGGACCCGCTTGGTGGACAGCTCCCAGTAGATTTGGGGGACCTGGAATAAGAAAGGGTGGGTCAGAAAAATCTGGGGGGCTGGGAGTTGGGGGGTGGGGAAGGGCGAGGACCACCAAGAGGTCCAGAGAGCCATACAACAGCAGACACTCCTCCCAGGAGCAGGAGAGAAGGCCTGAGAGGGGCCTCAGCAGTGGCAGGTGAGAAAGCGGAAGGCAGGACAAGAGAGAAGGCCAGGTTGCTTTCCTTCACCAGCCAAGCCCCAGCCCCCTCCTCTAGAGACCCCTCCTGCTTGGGGATCAGAGAAGGCTTCCCTGCCCTCTTTAATGCCTTCCAGGCACAATTAACAGCCAAAACTAAAATTGGGACTCAGGGGAAAATGTGTGGAACTTCTCACACCTGAGCAAGAGTTGGCATTAAAAGCTGTTTCCCTCTCTCACCAGGCTCATTTCAGGCTCCTGACACAAATCTCAACCCTCTGCCTCAGTTTCCACACCTGTGCAATTGGCGTATTGTACCTATGCATGAATGTATACATGTATGAAAAAAATGCATGTTTACTGGATGATCCATTTTTCGGTCAGGAAGTTACAAGTTTTCTCTTGCCCTTTCCTACAAGACCCTGTGGCAGACAATGCTGGATCCTAACCCAACACCTATTCCCAATCCTCCTCTTTGCCAGAGACAGGAAATACTAAATACTTCCTGGCCAGCCTTGCAATAGGTATGGCCATGTGACACAGCTCTGGCTATGAAACATAGTAGAGGTCAGCTAGGGGGTCTGGAAAGGTTTTTATTTTCTAGATAAGGGATGTTTGCAGATGATGCAACGATTCTTATACTTCTCTTCCTACCTTAAAGTGAGTGCAGTACTGGGAGCTGCAGCAGCCCCCTTGCAACATGAGTAAAAATTCAAGGAAATCAGAGGTGTCAGCCCTAATATTGTTAAACCACTAAGACCATCAGCAGGCAACTTCTTGAGGAAAATAAACCCTTTCTAAGATCCTCTAAATCAGTGGTTTCTCAACTTTGGCTGCACATTAGAATCACCTGGGAATCTTTTGAAAATCCTGATTTCTGGGCCTCATCCTCCAGAAATTCTGTTTCTTTGTTATGGGATGAGGCCCCAATATTAGTAACAAAGAAACAGAATTTTGGGATGGGAGGTGAGTTGGTTGCATAGCAAGAAATTGAAAGGAAATTACCGCCGAAACCGGTTTGGCTCAGTGGATAGAGCGTCAGCCTGCGGACTGAAAGGTCCCAGGTTCGATTCCGGTCAAGGGCATGTACCTGGGTTGCGGGCACATCCCCAGTAGGAGATGT
>NW_006383013.1:3648456-3649695 GCF_000327345.1 Myotis davidii | reverse complement strand
GGTCCTGGTTCGATTCCGGTCAAGGGCACATACCTAGGTTGCAGGTTCCCCAGCCCTACTAAGGGCATATGTGGGAGGCAACCAATCCATATGTCCATATGTCTCTCACATCCATGTTTCTCTCTCTCTCTCTCTCTCTCTCTCTCTGCCCTTTCACATTCTTTCTAGAAATCATTGAAAAAATATCCTAAGGTGAGTTTAAAACAAAAAGGAAAGGAAGGGGAAGGAAGGAAGGAAGGAAGGAAGGAAGGAAGGAAGGAAGGAAGGAAGGAGAAAAAGAGAGAGAGAGAGAGAGAGCGAGGGAGGGAGGGAGGAAGGAAAGGAAGAAAAGAAACAAGGGAAGCTGCCCTAACTGGTGACCCATTTGGCTCAGTGGATGGAGCGCCAGCCTGCGGACTGAAGGGTCTCAGGTTCGATTCCGGTCGGGGGCGTGTACCTTGGTTGCAGGCACATCCCCGGTGGGGGTGTGCAGGAGGCAGCTGATAGATGTTTCTCTCTCATAGATGTTTCTGACTGTCTCTCTTCCTTCCTCTCTGTAAGAAATCAATAAAATATATTTTAAAAAAAAGAAACAAGGGAAACTAATTCAAGTGTTTGGGAAATAAGTACTTCCCTCATCCCAAACCCTGAAAACTCATCTAGCAGTAAGAGAGCAGCTCTGACATCAAAACACCTGTTCCCTGTTCCTAGTTCTGCTAACAACTGTGTGACTTAGTCAGCCCTTAGCTCCTCTACATCCTGATTCTCATTAGCTAGAAGCCTGTTCCTGCCCCTCTCGATAAGGAGCTCTGAGCATAATTAGGGCCTGCCCACAAGCCTAAGGCTCCAGGCTCCCTGGAACAAAGGGTTCACTGCAATCAAGGGGTCATTCTGGTTTGCTACTTTCCTGCAGCTTTTGCCATTTGAAAATCTGCGACTCTCTGTTACTCTGAACTTGAAATTCAGTTTTGCTTGGCATTTTTCAAAATGTATCTTTAAATGTAAGTGCAGCCCTAACCGGTTTGGCTCAGTGGATAGAGCGTCAGCCTGCGGACTCAAGGGTCCCAGGTTCGATTCTGGTCAAGGGCATGCACCTTGGTTGCAGGCACATCCCCAATGGGGAGTGTGCAAGAGGCAGCTGATCGATGTTTCTCTCTCATTGATGTTTATAACTCTCTAAAATAATATATTTTAAAAAACACACCTAAGGAACTGACAGTAAGTGGCTGCTGTGGGAGAAGAGGGATAGGAGGAAATTGC
>NW_006383013.1:3642919-3647187 GCF_000327345.1 Myotis davidii | reverse complement strand
TATTGTCCACAGTGCGCCTCCTCTGAGCCCCAGTATGCTGTTCTCTTTCCTTCTAGTTGAAGAATTTCCCCTCAGCCAGCTTTCCTGTGGTTCTGGATGATGTCCGTCCATCTTTTAGTTATATTTTTGAAGTGGTTGTTCGAGGCAGCAAACTCCGGTGTTTACCTATGCCGCCATCTTGGTTCTCCTCAATAAAATACATATTTTTTAAAAAAATGTAAGTGTAAGTCTGCTGCTGTTGTTCATGGCTTCCGAGCACAAGGGGTTAAGTTCTTCCCTCGGTGTGTCTGGAACAGAAGCGTGGCAGTGGGCACCTGGAGCTCTGCCGACAGGCGGTTACACCCCCATCTGAACCACCTGGGCAACGTGTCAGCCATGAAGGAGCCACCGATGGGAAGAGAATCTAAAGGCTGGAGACTTTCCGGGCTTGTCAACCAGGGTCACGGGTGTGCTGAGTTCCCCCTCTACCACCTTCCCCCATCACCCCCAAAATGCAAACACCCCAGCCTCACAGCAGAATACATCCCTTGCTTCAGATGTTTAGATATGAAGTGACAGACATATCAAGCCTGGGAGATCTAGGCATTCGTCCTGGGAGCTCAAGGAAGACACTGACCCTCCTTGATGTCACATGGAAATGACTGCAAAATGCAAACCTGCTTCCTGCTCCGTGATGAGAAGCTTGGCTTGACACGGGGACTTGCCCCTGAATCAGCATGTGGGCGAAGGGTTTGGGATGTAAGGGGAAATTCACTTCACCCAGACACCCATGTTGCACCCTGACCCTTTCCCCTGCTTTTTCTATCAAGGACAGGAAAGATGAAAGAGGA
Organism: Myotis davidii; assembly: GCF_000327345.1. NCBI lineage: Eukaryota > Metazoa > Chordata > Mammalia > Chiroptera > Vespertilionidae > Myotis > Myotis davidii. The sequence goes on along the minus strand of NW_006383013.1, from coordinate 3,646,357 downwards.
AAATTTTAAAGTGGCAATAAGAAGAACTACTGTCCACTTGCCCCCTGCCCCCCAACCTGCCCCATCAAAACTAAACCCCGGGAGGCTCATGACCAGGGCACCTGCTGACCCCACAGGCAGGGTCACACCAGCCATGAGGACCTCTGCATCCTGGGTCTCCTTGGAGGCCCCGCTGCTGTGGAATCCACCTGCTCTAAAGAAAGAGAGCCCAGGTTCTGGAAAGTTCCAGCTCCAGACCCTGGGCCTGTCTCACAGTCTGGCTTCTGCTTTGTTCCTGTGCTTTGGTCAACGCACCTATGAAGCAAGGCCTGGATCATCCGGACCATCACCCAGGGCCACAGCCCTCGTCACCCGTGCCCAGCAGAGCAGAGCACAGTCTCAGGGACAGTCTATCGGGCCAGAGCCCCAGCTGTGTCTCCTACAAGATGCGTGGCTGTGGGACAAGTTTGATAACCTCTCTGAGGGCCAGTTTCCCCACCTGTAAGAGCGTGATGACCATCACAATGGAAGCAACACTCCCTACTTCCAAGTAGCACGTGTGGAGTCCTGGTGCCCGACACAAAAGCACTCACCTTGCAGCGGCTGGACAACCAGCAGCTGCCATGTGACAGCCTCGCAGTTTCACCTGTGGTTCTGATACACAACCAGAGCTCATGGTTCATGGTACAGACGGTGCAGCATAATTCAGATCTTCCCCCACAAGTTATCACATGGGCAGATGAGCACAGAGGTTGAATGTGTAGGCTCTGGAGCTGACTGCCTTGTGCAGAGCCTGCCTCTGCCCCTTACCAGGAAGCTGTGTGGCCTTGGGCAAAGGTTTCATCTCTCTGAGGCCCAGCTTTCTCACTGATGGCATGGAACTAATACCAGCATCTCCCCTGTGGGGCTTTTATAAGGATTAAAACATAAACACATATAATGCATTTAAAAATGTCTAACAGCATAAGCATGTAAAAAGCTTAACTAATATCGATTGTTATCCATCAGCAGTTCTGCGTCTTTGAGATTCTGAGAAAGCTGTGAGAGAGAATCATTGATGCCCAGCAAGGCTTGTCTACAGTGTCTGGGGAGGCCCAGCTCCTGGCCTCCCACTGAGGAACATGACCTTGGGGTGGTGAACACAGTGCAATATACGGAGGGTACATTCTAGAATTGGACCCCTGAAACTTCTATAATTTTGTTAACCAGTGTCAGCCCAATAAATTCAATAAAATTTTTTAAAAAGAAAGGAAGCTGTGGAGTGGCCCTACTCAAAAGATGGCGCCCATGCCCATCTCCACCTCCGTGAGCAGAGATACACTCCCATCTCTTCCTGTCCCAAACCCTGCGGTGACCAGGCTCCTCCCTCCTACCTGTCCTCGCTGTCTCCCAAGTCAGTCACAGGCCTCACTGCCTGTCCTGTCCCTGCCTCCCAGCACACACACTCTGAAGCCAAATCCACAAATGCCCTGGTCTTGACCATTCAGCCTGGCTGCCTCCTCACCCTGTTCCCGTCTCCCCACCATCGCATCTGCATTCAGTCCTTGTCTAAAGCCCAGAGATTTACAGCATAGGGCTGAGGCTATTACGCCCCACTGGAAGGTGCTGTGCACACTGAGAGGTAAACTCTTTGCTGAGGCTTAATTACCCGCAGATGTTGTGATGGGGTGCCAGTGTGCGAAAGCAATCTATCTCCAGTTTTAAGAGCTGGACTGGGTGTTCAGCACACAAAATTTGCTTCCCACTTGTTATTTATTTAGACAAAATTAATGACTCAGGAACCTTAACGCTACCACCGTCTTAGGAATGGTGTTCGGGTTTTAGAAGCAGCAGGTCAAATAGTTACATTAATTATTTACCCATTTGGCATCCTCGTCTCAAAAATTTGTGTTATTATTATTATTACATGTCTTGGTCTGGCAGCTGCCAGTTGGTCCCAGCCAGGGGACAATTTTGCTGTTTCCATGGGAACCGTGGAGGAGACGGTTCTGTTTGTCTGGCTCATAGTTCTAGCTCTGAAGAGTACCCCCGCCGGGTAAGAGGCAACAGAATGTCCTCAGCCAAGTAGCAGAGTCGAAATCAGAAAAGCTGGGTTGCAGCCGGAGCATCTCCACTCTGACTGCCGTCTGCAAAATGGGATGCCGGTTGCTGGAAGAATTCACTGTCATCCTATCTGCACAGTGCTCGGGGCAGCGAAAGGAATGCTCAGTAAATACTGCCTATTCCCTTGTATAACCAGCACTTCTTGGAAGCCCCCTCTGAGCTCCATATCCAGAGTGGAATTAAGTTCTTCCTCTTAGGCACCCACAGAAACATGGATAAGTTAGTCTCTGACATAGCATCACCAACCTGTACACAGCAACACATCTGTGTGTCTGTCCCTCACTAGATAGGTCGTTTTCCCAGGCAGGAGCCAACCATCTCTTACTCATCTATGCATGCCCAGCTCCTAGCAATAGCAACAGGCTCCAGAAATGCTCAATCACTGAGGAAAAAAGGAATGAAAGAAATAGGATATGCAAGTGGAGGCTTATTTTAGACTCCAGAGCATAATGCTAATTACGTAATATTATTACCTGTCTGACAGAGCCAAGTTTTCACTGAACTGGTGGTTTGAATGTCAAGGCTGGGGCAGTGTCACCAGATCTAGTCTACGCATCTTTATTTACAGGCACAAGAGGGTCTGTGCATCCACATTCCTGGTAGCAGCTGAGAAGAAGCCAGTCAAGCATTCTCAGTGCAACCAGACAGACCTGACTCCCAACTTCCTCAAAGAGCTCAACTTTGCCAGTGACTACACCTTCCACCAAAACCAATATGCAAGCTGGCCAGTGTGGCTCAGTTGGTTCAGTGTCGACCCGTGCACCAAGAGGTCACCGGTTCAACTCACTGTCAGGGCACATGCCTGGGGAAGCAGGACTGATCCCCAGGAGGAGGCAGCCGATCAATGTTTCTCTCATCAATGTTTCTATCCCTCACTCCCTCTCCCTTCCTCTCTCTCTAAAATCAATAAAAACATTTTTTTTTAAATGTGTCAAGATGCTACACTGATCACCACAGCTGTGGCTTTTCCTCCCTTCAGCCAAACTTTAAGGTTCTTAGGTGGCCAGTGCAGACACACCCTCAGTCTCCCCGCCTCTGTTAATTGATCTGGATAGCCAAGTATAAACACTACCTCTGTTTCTCACGATGTCCCCAAGCCACATGAGCACCTTAGACCAGAGCAAGAGACCTGCCCATTCAATGTCCTGAGATACCCTCCCCAAGTGGGTGCTGCCTGACAGCTCTGGAAAAGCTCCTAAGGGCCTTGGGACGCCCCCTCCCACATTCTCCAGGGCTCCGGGGTTAAGAGAGAAGGGCTAATCTCTTCTGAGAGTTAAAAGCCAACCTCTTTTTCTCCACATCCTCGGCAGCACTTGTCTTTTGTTGATTTGATGATGGTAGCCGGTCTGACAGGTG
>NW_006383013.1:3634953-3642258 GCF_000327345.1 Myotis davidii | reverse complement strand
TCAAACGTCAGAGGGAAGGTAGGGGAGGCTGGGGGTAAGGGGAAGAGATCAACCAAAGGACTTATATGCAAGAATATAGGCCTAACCAATGGACACAGACAACAGGGGGGTGAGGGCATGAGGGGGAAATGGAGGTAATGTGGGGATAAGGGCACATATGTAATAACTTAATCAATAAAGAAATTTTTTTAAAAAGCCAACCTCTTTGTAAAGACTACCACAGGGCCCCAACCCCTGCACCATGAAGAGGTACCCCTGCGTAAATGGATCCAAACCCACTAAGGATTAAATGCATTAGAAGAGCAGTGTTGATGTACATCTCATTCCAATCCATGTGTGCCCTGTGGAAACACCAGGACAGTCCTCAAGGACCAGCTCCAGTGCCAAGCCCACAGCAGAGCCTTTGCTGTGATTGGCTGCAGGAGTCCCTTCTTCTGAATCCCTTCTTCTTTAGAGAACTCCCCAGCAGGGCCTCTCACAAAGTCGCAACTCTATTGTTTCCCACAATAAGTGTTTCCTACTATACAGGCAGCTCTACTGTATAGAAATACTTGAAAACACCAATCTGTTCCAAATCTAGTGACATATTAGGGAACAGTTGGAGCATGTTGCAAATTTTGCATTTGCTTATGTGTGCTATCATCCACAAGAAATACCACATGAACACAGAACCATACCACATAGGAATACCCAAGACACATATATCTCAAACATCACCACCCACACCTGGTGTCACAACTTCCCGTCCAATTTTAGGCGGCCCTCCTTCCACCAGCTCACAATAACTCACAAGTGGCAACTCTTCTGATGCCCACTTCGCAAACAGGTGTCAAGGTGAAGCGCCATGTGTCCTGTGGTCTTCAGTATCTCATAGCCATTTGACAGGTGTAAAACTATGCTACCCTCTTTATTAGGTTCCCATCTTCTTTTTTTTAATATATTTTTAATTGATGTCAGAGAGGGAGAGAGAGAGAAACATCAATGAGAGAGAATCATTAACCAGCTGCCTCCTGCACGCCCCCTATTGGGGATCAAGCCCACAACCGGGGCATGTGCCCTGACCTGGAATGGAATTGTGACCTCCTGGTTTAAAAGTCAACACTCAATCACTGAGTCACGCCAGCTGAGCAGGTTCCTATCTTCTTTTATTTTTCATGTCACTGGTAATGTTTTTGAGTGTTTTAAGCATAATCTATTCTCCCTATAAGCCTTGTGGTGTCTGTTGTGTGATTTTACATACTGTGGATATTTCTAAGAACACATATGTTGTGTTATAGCAGAATGGACCATATAGTAAATGAGCTAATATAATATACATGAAGTGTTAGGAACACTTCAGAGTGCAGTAACATTAGCTATCATCATCACCATCACCAATATCATCATCATCACTATCACCATCATCATCATCATCATCATCACCATAGCCCCATATTTCATGGAGGCAGAGACCACAATTCACAGGCCTTTGGGTAGCATTCGGTGTCTTGAAATCGTAGATCATTCAATAAACATCTGTGTGATTGACAGACAGGTCAACAATAACAGCTGGTATTTCTCTATAATGTTGCCTCCAAGGGCTTTAATGTACATCACTCAGGAAGATGTCCCCACTCATGTCCTGCAAGGGGGGATACTCAGGGCCAAGACCAGTCCTCCCCTGCACTCTCCCACCATGCCCCCATTGCCCTTCCCTCCTACCTTTAAGAAGTCAAAGTGCTTGAGCATTCGGGCCACTTTCTCCGCGTTCCTCCCTTCATTGAGGAAATCCAGCTCCAAAGGCAGGTTCTTCTTGGCTTCATCCACCAGCCACATGAATTCAAACTCTGGAAACAGCTGTTTGACAGCCAGGACGAGCACCTGAAATCCACCAGGCACCCCATCAGTCAGCTCGACACCCCCCAAGGCACCCTGCCCTTCTGCCTGGTCTAAATGTTGACAACCCACCAGGTCTCCCCTGGAGTAAGGGTGAGTGGGAAAACAGCTCCCCTGACGCCCACCGCTGTAGTCCAAATCCAAGATGATGAAAAGCCACCAGCCACCAACCACCAGCAGTAATAACAACTACCATTTGCTGAGTGCTCCCCACATGCCCTGCACTGGCTCAGCACTTGACTGAGTTACTCCACTTCATGTGCACAATCTGGGAAGTACACAGTGCACACTCTTATCATCTCCCCATTTCATAGATAAGGAAATTAAGGTTCTGAGAGGTTATATGATTTTTCTTTTCTGAACTTGCCCAGTAAGGAAGCATAGGAATAGAATTCTGCTTGGGTCCACCCAGCTCCCAAAACTGTTGCTCTGAAGCATGTCGCTTAACTGCTGCCTTTGTTGCTCTTGGATCTTTACGGTCCTGTTTACGAAGGCCTGGAGTGTGTGCCACTATCACCGTGCTTTTATTTATTTCTTAAACTGAGTGGTTGGCACCTGACCATTCATGTTACTTTCTATACTTTTTGTACATCTAAACACGATGATAAAAAAAAAAATCAAATTGAAAAAGAAAACAGGGTTAGATAAGATTAGTAAGAGTTAAGGAATTTGACCACTTGGATGAAAAGCTCAGATTTTGGGCCATTTGGCCCCACTGTGGATTCTTGAGTGAAGACAGGATGAAAACGGGAGTGGGGTTAGAAGACTCATCTGGCATTTCGTTGTCAGTTTAATGATGTGAAATTAAATGTCAATGGCAGAGAACCAGAGTCCAGTGGCATCTGCGGAGCACGCCCAGCCCCTCCATGGGCAGGGACTCAGTTCTGAGGCTACCTCACCGCTGAGCTCTGGAGCTGAGACAGTCTCACAAGTTCACAGACGTGGCTCTGCAGTGGGTGAGCAAGGCTGATGCCAGGAACGTGGGAGATGGTCCAGCAATCCAGGAGGGAAGCACAGTGGGCAACCCTCCTGCTCGCTGATAAACCCTCCTGTTAGTGTTCAAAGTCGGGTCTGGGGAGACCACCGACCAACCCTCCCAGTAATTCTTGGTAGAGATTACAGTCCAAGTTTGAGATACCCCTCTCCACCCCTGGCTAGAGCAGGAGGACACTGAGCAGGAACCAAGGAACCATAGGCCTGCTGGTACCTCCCCCAACTATTAAGGACTAAGTGCCTGTGTCCCCCTTCCCTCCGCAAATTCTTATGTTGAAGCCCTAAGCCCAGTGTGATGGTGTCTGGATGTGGGGTCTCTGGGGGCTAATTAGGTTTAGATGAGGTCATGGAGGTGGGCCCCTATGATGGGATTAGTGTTCTTGTAAGCAGAGAGAGATCAAAGTTCACTTTTTCTCTGCCATGCAAGGACACAGAGAGAAGGCAGCTGTCTACAAGCCAGGAAGAATCGGCTGGCACCTTGACCTTGGACTTCCAGCTTCCACAACTGCGAGAAATAAACGTCACAGTTTAAGCCACCTGGTCAATGGTATTTTGTTATGGCAGCCCCAGCAGCCTAAGACACCAGCCAGTCTATCCCGGAGGATTTAGTGAGCCCCACCTATGAGCCTTGGCTTGTGTTTCCCTTTGTCCTGGTCTATAATATTATACCCAACATGTGTTCATCACAAGTGGTACGAAAGAAATAAAGCTAAAGCAGAGCCATAAACTACAAGGCATTAACAGTTTTGCTTTTAAGCACAAGTCCTAGGCTGTGTACCAGACGCCGGTCTAAAAGAATCATCACATAAGGTTATTATATTCAATTTCTCTCAAAACTCTTTTTAATTGCATTTGGTTGCAGTCTAATTTCTTTTAAGTCTTGTCTAGTCTTTCACGGACCAGACCTGTGACCTTATGATAATCAATTTAGTTTATGTTGTATTTCTGTTGGTGTCACATGAAACTGGAAGGCAGAGAGAGGTGGCAACATCTAGCCTAGCAGCCTCCAGGCACTGCATCTCATCACCATGCCCTCAGATGGCCCTTAGCAACCACCAAAGGGGAGGAAGAGCTGGCGCACAGGAAGCAGACGCACCTTCCCAGGCCTGGGCCAGGGGCACACACATCACCAGAGGCACCTGAATTCAACTCTGGGCTCTAAGTGCAGGCAAGAAACCTCTTCGGACTTTGGTTCTGACCTAAATTCCAGAGGTTCTCACCCAGTAGGGATGAGGAAAGAAGCTGCAATGAGGCTTGGTCAATTGTTCATTCAATATTTACTGATTAACTCCTAGGTAATGACCCTGGGTCAGATGTGAGTGTACACAGGGAGTTACATGCAACCAAGTTGAGTCTATACCTGGGAATGAGTCTTTTGGCCAAACAAAAATCCTCATCATTTACTCTACGGTCACTGTTATTTGTGAAATTTTTCATTATCATTAACATCCAAACAGCACTGATAGGCACTTTAAAGATTTTTCTGTTACTAATCAGTTATATAATTAGTTATCACTAGTACTATTGGTTATTATTAATACCTAATGTCATTAATCATAAAAGCAATCAAAGATTTTATTGACTGATATTAATTGCTAATAACTACTTAGTAAAATAATTCATAACCCAAAAAATTGTACAGTACTCATTGAACTGGTTTCTAAAGCATTCTCTGGGTGGTGGGTGAGTTACTCCCCTGGTTATCCTATTTTATTTTAATATGTTTTTATTGATTTGAGAGAGAGAGGAGGTGGGGAGCGGGGGGAGCGAGAAACATTGATGTAAAAGAGAAACATCGATTGGCTGCTTCCTGCCCACTCCTTACTGGGGATCGAGCCCACAACCTTTGCAGTGCCCCTACCTGGAATCGAACCAGTGATGTTTTGGTGCTTGGCGTAGTGCTCAACCAACTCAGCCACACCAGCCAGCGCATCCTTGATTATTTTAAAACAAAGGTCAGTTTGGATGGAAATCAATGGTTCTTAGTTTTCTAGGAGGACACCATCCACATTAAAGGAAGTCACCAATCTAAAATTTTGGTGCTAGCTATGAAGCCCAGAAAATGTACATGCTTGCATAATTTTGCACATAATTCAGGGGATGAGGAGAAGGGTCAGATTAAGCATTGTCTGGTCCAAGTCACTGTCTGATCCAAGTCTAAAACTTTTCTTGGCTGAGGGAAATAAATAAAACTCAGTTTCACCTTCTGTTTTCATTCAATTCCCTTCTTAAGAGCCTGCTCTAAGTAGATTCACTTAAGTTTTTCTTTTTTGACAACAGATGCAATCAACTAAAATAAAACAGGTGTTGTTATCAATTTGACTTTTTTATTTTTCTTCCAAAATGTATTTTCTCCATAAAATTCTTCCAACAGCCAATATTTTCACCAGTGTCTAGCATGTGCTCAATACACGGCAGATGTTTATTGAATATTCACGTGAATAAGTGAGCGAATGAATAAATGAATGAACAGATGAACATTTCAAAGGATTTGTCCTCTCCCGAGAAATAATTATATGTTCACATGTGTGTTATTCAAATGGATTAAATATTCTATTTCTGAGGTTTTGGTGGGAAAGGGGATTATCTCCAAATTTGGGCAACCACAGTTTTGGAATGCCTGAGAATTTTCTACTTGATTTGGAACCTTAGGAATCAATCAAGGTATATTCAACAATTAATACCTCCTTCAAGATAGAATAATGAAATTATTTTCCTATAGGGCAGTGGTTCTCAACCTGTGGGTTGCAACCCCTTTGGCGGTCGAATGACCCTTTCACAGGGGTTGCCTAAGACCATCCTGCATATCAGACATTTACATTACGATTCATAACAGTAGCAACATTACAGTTATGAAGTAACAACGAAAATAATTTTATGGTTGGGTCACAACATGAGGAACTGTACTTAAAGGACCAGAAGGTTGAGAACCACTGCTATAGGGTCAATGGTTCACATGAGGGAAAATCAATTGTGGGCCATACAGAAATATAATGGAAAAATTAAGAGTCACATAAAAGCTTGAAAACTTGACTGCTATTGATAATAGTAAAAAAAAGGGGGAGGGGAGATTACAATTTAGCACCCACTACATGCCAGGCACTGTGCTGCAAGACACTTTATATGTATGTCCTCATTTCGTCCTCTGCATGTCCATTTCACAAAGAAGGAAACCGGTTCCAGGAGGTTAAAGTATTTCTCAAGGTCACATAACTTATAATTTCAAATGCAGGACTTAGATCCAGGTGTTTTGGGGGTTTGTTGGGGGTTTTTTTCCTTCTTTCTTTATGCAGCCCTGTCTCGTGCAGTACAATACAAAATGATACAATAGGAAGCTTGTGATAAGGCATAAAAAGAGCTTTGTAAACTGTAACATGCAGCTGAAATGCAAGTTCCTGTTATCAAGTTATTATATATTATAAAAGAAGTAACGTTCTATGGGAAACAGAACACAAAATAGAACACCTGTGCAAACCCGAACTGGTGAAAATGGGTATTTGACAAGGATCGAAAATCAATTCGAAGCTACGTAAATAACTCGGCACTCATGGCCTTATCTTTGTTCTGATAAGTTGTTAAAGTGCACACTTTTTAGAAAACAGAAAATATAGGGTGAAGAAAAGTTTCCGTGGGGTTGTCTACATCTCTGGGTTTTTAAAGAGATCTATCTTTAAAAATAAAATCAACCATTGGATTCTGTGCCACACACAAACATTACCTGGCCACCCACTGTTCAATCAACACATTCAGAAAAGAAATGAGACGACAGCAGCATTTCCTGAAAATGTGGTTCCAAAGAAGTCAAAAACATGACTGTATCACAGGTCTTTCTTTTTAGAGACCCTTGGGATGGGCAGGGTGGCATCAAATGGGGGGTCAGATTCTAGTGCTCAGACCAGAGTCCCATCCAAACACTGAAGAGCATGTTGGGGACAGGTGGTACACAGAGGGCAGGGTGCCCGGCCATGAGTTATAGAGTCTTTAGGGCAGTGGTTCTCAACCTTATGGCCCTTTAAAACAGTTCCTCATGTTGTGGCCCCCAACCAAAAATTATTTTCATTGCTACTTCATAACTAATTTTGCTACTGTTATGAATCGTAATGTAAATATCTGATATGCAGGATGGTCTTAGGCGACCCCTGTGAAAGGGTCGTTCGACTGCCAAAGGGGTCACAACCCACAGGTTGAGAACTACTGCTTTAGAGGGTGACAGTGCAAGGGGGAGCTCAGCATCAAACTGGGAATCTTGAGACATACAGGGTGGTGTCCCCATCGGGATGTGGGGATCAGATCTCACCCCCGGTTCCCAGGTCATCCAAATCCTACTCTGCTCTCAAACACAGTGCACCTGGCAACTGAGCTCCCTATTACTGTGGACAGAGAGGAGCCACTGCAAAGCCAGCCCGCCAGCAGCCCGCCAAGGGTGGACTCTGCCTT
>NW_006383013.1:3619984-3634938 GCF_000327345.1 Myotis davidii | reverse complement strand
TGCTGAATCATTGTTCCAATCTCTGGGCCCAATTAGTCTGGCTCTGGACAGCCACTCAAATCAATAAGAGTCACTGGCCATGCATCTAGAAGTAGAGTTGCCCCAGCTACTAAAGGGACAATATCAGGTGATAATGACAAAGCCGAAAAATACCCTTGGCTGTGCCTCTCTCTTTTGTGCAAAGTCACCCACATCATCCGGTTCATCAAACACCACTTACTGAGAGCCGGCCTTCACTTCTCTGTCACCATTCAACAGTCTACCCCAGAGGCTGTCCCCTTCTCCCAAGAGGAGTGGCAGGTTCACAAGAGACACAAAACACAAGGGTGGCACATACTATTGAGTGCCAACAAAAGCCATGCCCCCCACCGTCCTGACTAACAGAACCTCAAATATGTGCATCTCTCATGTCCTTCAAGGAAGGCAGTCCTTTTCCTGACAAGGTGAGTCATGATTGGTCAGTAAGCAGTGGTCTTTCTCTCACCAAGACTGATTGAGGCTGGGGCACATGGCCGACTTCTGTCCAGTGAGAAATGAAGGGGATTCTACTGACAGGCTATTTGATAAGGAATATGAGAAAAGAAACAGGACCTCTTTGGCATCCAGATGTCATCCACTTGTAATAGCAGAAACTACTGCTGCTGTTTGGGGACCATGAGGGGCATTACCTTAGAAGGACAAGCCAGAATGGAAGCGTGGAAGACCAAAGGAACCTAGGTCCTTAACCCCTTCCCCGGCAGAAACGTGTATACTCGTTTTCACAAAATGTTCTTTTTCAGTCGCCAACGAGTATACTAAGAAAATATGGTAAAAAAATATGGTTTATAGGAAGACGAGTTACAAACTGTTTTCATAACCAGCATCAAAAATACTATATAGAACCAAAATAAAAAAATTAGTCTGAAAAAGAAACGTTTTTAACAAAAAAATTGTTGGGGAAGGGGTTAAAAATCACAAAGCCCTAATCAGTTTGGCTCAGTGACTAGAGCATCGGCCTGTGGACCAAAGGGTCCCAGGTTCCATTCCGGTCAAGGACATGTACCTCGGTTGCAGGCTCCTCCTCATTATGGGTCCTGGTCAGGGTGCATACAGGAGGCAACCGATCAATATGTTTCTCTCACATCAGTATTTCTCTCTGTGTTTCCCTCTCTCTTCCACTCTCTCTAAAAAACAATGGAAAAATATCCTCAGGTGAGGATTAAAAAACACACACAAAGTGCTAGATTAGTCAACACTGGAAAAGTTGACATGACCACCAGAAGTCTTGAAATGTGAGATAATATAGGTTACTATTATTTACCCCACTTTTAGTCGAATTTTCTGATACCTTGGCCAACAACATCCTAATGATACAACCAGTAGTCCCCACTCCTCACTCTCAAAAGCCTAACTCCTGTAGACCTTACAGCAGATTTGCATTTGGACTGATAAACTCACTGGAGGCCCAGTGCACAACATTTGTGCATGGAGGATGCAGGGGTGTCCCTCAGCCCAGACTGCGCCCTCTCACAGTCTGGGACCCCTCGGTGGATGTCTGCAAGCCGACAATCAGAAATCCCTCTCTCAGTCTGAGGCTCTCACAGTCCAGGACCCCTTGCTCCTTACCGTCCACCTGCATCGGAGGCGGGAGAGGTTCCTGCCACCACCACTGTACTCGCCAGCCATGAGCCCAGCTTCCAGCTGAGCTGCGCTCCCCCTGTGGGAGCACACTGACCACCAGGAGGCAGATCCTGCATTGCACGTCTACCCCCTGGTGGTCAGCGCATGTCATAGCGACCGGTCATTATGCCGTTCAGTCAATTTGCATATTAGCCTTTTATTATATAGGATTTCTTAAACTGCAAATATCCAGAGGTTAACCCTATTAGTCACTCTCTCCTTAGTATGAATTACTTTGACTAATATTGTTCCTTTCAAGGCCATGCTGTGATCCATCACTGGGTCAGAGAAGAGAGATAAACAATAGTGGGCAGTGGGAGGGAAGGAAAGGGCTCACAACACCTGGACCTGCCGTGAGAGGAAGCACCAGAAGGCTGTGCAGAACAGTGTGGCTAAGGTGGCCCTAATACCCCTTAGAAATCATTCTTCTCCTACCAAGCATCCCTGAGCACCACTCTGGGCTTGTCGTTCCTAAAGCCAAGGACCCATTTTAGGTCTAGACTCAGAAAAAATACACGAATTTCAAATATAAAATAAAATGAGCTTTCCAGTCAGGCTCTTCTTAGCTTTACAGCAGAGAAGGGTGACCCAGGTAGAGTATTTCCACCACAGATATGTCCAGTGAGAAGGCAGTGTCACCTGGTACTGTTGGTAATGCTGATGGCCCTCGGAGGAGGTGACCTCAGGCCTCAGTTCCAGCCTCTTTCTGAAGGCTGTGAGTACTGGACTCTGATCTGCCAGTGATCCCAGCCCCAGCATGGCCTCAGCCGTGTGAAGGAGCCACTTTGTATTCTGCCCATGGCCATTAGGCTGCTCTTCCCGAGAAAAGCATCTGATGCTTGTCTCCAGAAGATGCCAAATCTTCATCACTGCTCTTACTGCGGCTGACCCTACGGCCATCATTACTTAGGGAGCCCGTGAGGCTCTGAGCAGAGAAAACAGTGTCAGCTGTCCTCCTGACAACACGGCTGGCCAGAGGCTGGTACCCACCTGACACAGGAGCAACTGCTGGGTCTCAGGATGGCTGCGGATCCTCCAAGACTCCCAGTCCCTCCCAGCAATGGCCATTCCATAGCCACTGACAGGTGTTCCAGGAAACCTAGGTTTCCAGGGTGATTCCCAGGGCCACTTGGCAATCCTGTTCTCTTCCAATGTACACAGCAACTATTTCAAACCTTCGCCCCTACTGGAGCCTCCAAAGCCACCTCCTACCCCCTCTTTCTAAGCAGATGGTCTTGCCTCCTACCTCAGAGAAAAAATAGAGGCTATCAGGCTGGTACAACTCAGCTGCCCACCTTTCCCCCATCTTCCCCTTTGCCCCACACATCTGTCTTTACCCAGCCCGACCACTTTTCTCCAGCCTCCAAACAAAGGCTGCTGGTTTCACCTGCACCCTTGCAGCCTGTCTCCCGAGTCTCCTCCTGGACCAGACCTATGAGTGACCTGCTCTCCTGAACCTTCAATTCCTCTCTCTGCTGCTGCCAGCCCCACGGCTGCCTGGCCGACCTCTAATCCTGGCTCTGCACTGACCTCCACTCTCACTTCCCCAACACCGATGGTGCAACGTGAGAAGAGTAATCTACGTTAACTTACCCCATTCCCTGGGCCTCAATCCTCCTTCACCCACTCACCCCACTCTCCTTGCTCTTCCCAAGCACTCCAAAACACCAAATCTACTATGCCCTTCTTAGAGCACCACTCATTCATCTCCCCTTTGATGACAGTGGGTAATTCTGGCAGGCAGTATTTTCCAAAATGGCTGCAACGCTATCTCCCACTCTAATGCTCTAGCTCAGTGGTTCTCAACCTTCTGGCTCTTTAAATACAGTTCCTCATGTTGTGACCCAACCATAAAATTATTTTCGTTGCTACTTCATAACTGTAATGTTGCTACTGTTATGAATCGTAATGTAAATATCTGAGATGCAGGATGGTCTTAGGCGACCCCTGTGAAAGGGTCGTTCGACCGCCAAAGGGGTCGCGACCCACAGGTTGAAAACTGCTGCTCTAGAGCCACGCCAAGCCCCATCCAGAAGTAAGTCTATTTCCCACCCCTTTCACAAAGGGGGCTTCCATGACTCCTGCTGTTACCAAGAGAGTGAGGAGGAAGCAGCCTGCATGACAGCCAACGTGAGGTCATAAAACTAGGATTGACTTTCAGCCTTATTCTCTCAGGTAGCACTTCACTCACTCCGAGAACCCGGCGGCCATGCTGTGGGGAAGCCCAAGCCACTGTGGAGAGATGACCTGGAGAGGACCTGTGGCCATGGCCCATAGCCCTGACTGAGCTCCCCGCTGACAACCAGCACCCATTTGCCAACCACATGAGTGGGCCACCTTGAAGTGGGTCCTCCAGTTCCCGTCAAGCCACCCCGTTGGCACCACATGCTCTCCTGTCATTTTTATATCCCTTGGCTGGCCACATGCTTTCTTTCATTATAATTTAACAAATTAAGATGTAATGTTTCCACCCCCAAGGAAATCACCTCTAGTTCATCTCATTTCTATGCCATCCCCCTGAAGTCCCATTGGCCCCAGTGGCTGTTCGGTGTTCTGAGACCACCCACATGCCATTCCCAGGAACAAATCAGAATGAACTGACCAACCCAGCACTGGGTCACATGGTCACAGCACTGTCATTCTACCTCCTCTCTGCCACTGCTGCTCAAAGGGCCATTCCCACTCACCAGCCTGGAGCCAGTTTCCCTGGTACTGCCTGGATTGCAAAATGAGGAAGAAGGCAGGTGAAAAGGAAGGTTCTCACCTCCATCAGGAGAATGTCCTTCGAGCTCTGCACCTGTACCTTAGGGTGCTGGACCTTCACAGCCACCGTCCGCCCGTCATGAAGCACTGCCTTATGGACCTGGGCCAGGGAGGCAGCCCCCATAGGGGTGTCATCAAAGCTCACAAACAAATCATGGATCTGTCAAGAGTAGAGAGAGGATGGAACCATTAAGATGACCGAATTCAGTGAGAGGGGCCAGAGGACAGGCCAGCGCTGTGCTGCCTGATGCCCCACCGCAGTCAATTTTCTGCTCTGTCAGTTGTATGCCAGCCCAGCTCCTGCTGCAACAGAGATTCACACCAGGCCTATGGAGGAAGTGAGACAGAAAACACTTTGGAGAATACGTTCTCACACGTATGCAAAGGTTCCCTGAGCACTTCCATTTAAGGCCAAAGAAGTGCTATCTAAAACAGCGGTTGCAACCGATGGTCCATGGACTACTGGTGGTCCATGAGGTCCGGAAGTTTGGCAACTGCTGATCTAGAATGTTCAGAAATGTGCATAATCCGCCCATTTAATTACCTACCATGGTGCCTCCAAGGCTCTCACATATGGATATAATCAAAAGTTAACAGAACCTGGGCCCAGGGCAGCCCAAGACAGGGAGGAGTCAGATGGAAGATTTCCCACCACGCCAACCTGGAGAGTTCCAGGAACCCTGGCTGGAGACTGCACACTCCACAACCACCTCATATTCCTACTGAGCAGCAGCCTCAACATGGGTCCCCAAGCCCATTCTCAGCCCAGACACCTGGCAGAGATCCCAGGATTGCAGACCCAAGCCTTGCACTTGGTCCTCACCTGCAGTGCCACCCAAAGGTAGCCTTGGGCGGATCCCCTGCCCTTTCTGTGCCTCACTTTCTCTATGAAATGGAATATATACCCTTATTCTTCCATCTTCTCTTCCCATCTGCCTTCCCTCTTTTCTGATTAGAAATGCCATACCACCCAGCCGGCATGACTCAGTGGTTGAGCATCAACTCATGAACTTGGAGGTCACGGTTCTATTCCCAGTCAGGGCTCATGCCTGGGTTATGGGCTTGATCCCTACTAAGGGGCTTACAGGAGGCAGCCAATCAATGATTCTCTCTCACCGATGTTTCTATCTCTCTCTTCCTCTCCCTTCCTCTCCCTGAAATCAATAAACACATTTTTTTAAAAAGAAAAGAAAAAGAAATGCCATACCAATTTTCCTGAAGGAGAAAGTCTTTGTGACTTGAGTGGTCACACCTACATGATCCAGATATAAATATCCTACCATATGGTAAGGAGGTCCCCAAAAACCTTTTGCAAGATCGGCCAAGGCTGAAATACTCATCCCCTCTGTTTCTTGAAGTCCCTAGGTAACCTCACAATGCTGGAAAGTCAAGACATTCACACACACAGCTACCCAAATGTGTATGTGGATAGTCACACGTCTCCCCTCCTTCTCACACATCCAGGTTGGCAGGCTGTGCCCCCACCTCCCTCTGTCCCCTTCTGCAGCAAACACCCAGCCCCTCAGCACCTCTCCCCTCCTTGGACTTCAGAAGTTAGATGACCCACAACCACCATCCCATCCCGTTTGCTAGGCTGCACCATCACTTTGCTAATCTTGACTCATAAATCACTCCCTCCAGCCCTGTCATCATCTTTTAGCTTTCACTAAACTCCATCCCATTTATCAACATCCTAAGGAGGCCAAAGGTCCAGGCAACTTGGGAGGGGCCTACACTTCACTGTCACGAGATGGTATGGATTAGCTTCCCTGCCCCCTCCTTCCTCATTGGGTTTTGATCTGTACCCCTCCCAGTGCCCACTTCCCTCTTCTGCCCCAACCATGCACCCATCTTTTTCCCTTCTTTGTGAGTTCTAGGCTCCCTGCGGGCCATATTCTTCCCACATCATCCACCCCCAGAATCACCTTGAATCTCTCTGCACACGACCCTTTATCCTGGACCTTGGATTAAGGCAATGCAAGGACCACCATCCATATATACCTCATTAGAATGTCAGCTCCCAGTGGGCAGAGACTTTTGTCTATTTTGTTCAATGTTGCATTCCCTGCACCTAAAATGGGGCTAGAACTAATCAGTGACAAAGATTTGTTGAAGGACTGAATCCACTATTCTCTCCATTGGAGAAGAATTGGATGAACTCTTTCCTCCCTTTGAAATGGCTGGATCTTCCAGATCCCACACTCCTACTAATCCGAAGGCCTCAAATGGCACATGTCAAGTGTAAGGTTTACCTAGGTGGACTCCACCTGTTACTCCAAGGTGAACCTGGCCAACCAGAACCCTGAATACTCTGGACCACGATGATTGGTTCTGAGATAGACACATGACCCAACTGGTCCAATCAGACTCAACCATTTTACTTTTGTTTGAACTGTAGGAGAAGGCATTCTTTCTTTCTGCTAAAATTAAACTTGAAGCCTAGAGATGCCTGGGGTCATATAGTAGCAACAAAGAGGAAAGCAAAGCCAAGAGACAGAAAGAGTAAATCCTAATCACAATGGTTGAGCCACTTGATCTAGCCATGCCTGAATGTCCACCCTATAATACCTTTTTTTTTTTTTTTTTTGGCTTAATTCAGTTTGAGTTGTTTTCTGTCACACACAGCAGAATGGGCTCTGACTGATACAGTGTGTTCTCAGCCTCAGCTGGGATGAACTGAAGAAACACAGGCATGGTGCCAAGCATCCCCAAGAGGCTCAGTAAGTGTGAGTTCCCTCCTCTCTCCATTCTCTTGCTGGGACAGGGATCCAGGAATAGAAGAAGAGAACCTCAGCAACGTTCCCAGCCAATACATAATGAGATCACCATTAGTTCCTTTGGGAACCCTCTGGAGTTCCTGAAGGAGCACCAAGAACATTTTCAGGAGCAGAGCTGTGAACGAAGACCCTCACCTCCCAGGCAGATGGAACAGCCCAATCTCCCCACTGCAAAGAGACTTGGGAGTGACCTGACCTCACTCCCTGGGAACACTGGCTCATTCGCTGAGACGGACAACCAGTCTTCAAATCAGTGTCATTGCAGGGACATTGCAGAGTCATTGCATCGCTAGGGCTGTGTGCAAAAACAGCTGCCAAGAGCACTCCAAGGGGAGGTGGAGAAAGGAAAGCTCTGAAGCAAGCATCCCAATCTCCAGGGTAAGAGGAAAGGAAGCCTGGTCCACCCTATCCAGAAGGGATGGGAAGGGGCCCTCCCATAATTCCCTGCTCCCACCAGGGGATGGAAGGGGTCAAGAGATACCACCCAAACCCAACTGTCAACTCAGCACCCTGAACAAGGCCCAGCTCTGAGGACTTGTCCAAATTCCCAACCTGACCAGTGGAAGCAAAGACAGGCATAGGAAGTGAGGGTGCACCACTCACTTGGCACAGGGAGACTGTCAAGCAGGTACCCCACACCCCACCCCAGCCTGCCCACCACCTCCCAGTGCCCCTGCAGCCATCTATTCCCTCTATCAGAGAACAAGCCACACATGCATACCCTTCTCCAGGGTAAGAGGAAAACACACACACACACACATACACACACATACACACACACACACACAATAACTGATTGCTAGTGGATGTTCCTAGCTGGCTTATAATAAAGGTAATTAAAGATTGGTGCTACAGCCTATAATTAAATATGAATAAAGTATCTCTAAATGGAACCTTGATTCAAAGTGTTCAGTGGAAGTACTTTAAGCTGATAGATAGGAAGGAAAACCAGACCCTGTCCTGAAAGCAGAATTACACCCCCCATGCAGCTGAAACAAATGCAACCCCCCTCCAATCAGGCCTGGTCCCCAGCCCTTTCAGCAGAAAACCATTAGCAGAAACAAACTGCGGCATGGGCAGCAATTAGATTCAAGATGGGCCTTGGCTGCCTCCAGTCAGTGCAGAAACCGCTCTCCCCTTCGAAGGCTTTCTCGCCCCGCCTCAACTCCCCCCGCCCCAGGCCCCCCCTCAACTCCCCCCGCCCCAGCACCACCTGCCACACACACACACACACCACCTTTTCTTTTCCTCTGGGTCTGGCGGCAAAATCAATTAAGTAAAACAACTGCATTTAAAATGACTAGTTATGTGCTTTTTAATTACTGTCGGCCCATGATTCAAATATATCGATGTCCTTGTCTAAAAATGGAAAAAAAGTTTCTCTAGCTTTGTATGGTCTGTTTTTTTAGGGGTGTGTGGGGAGACTTAGGGTGGGTTTTTTTAAAAGCAGAAAACATGAGAGGGGCAGGAAACAATGTGTCATCCCCTGGGGCCTAAGGCTGGGGCTCAAGTGCAGACTTCAGCGGGCTCTTCAGCTGGGGTCCAGGAATCGGAGACCACGTGACATGCTGCCCCAGTGCAGGGCAGAGAGAGACTCCAGAAAAGCCAGCGTGCAGATTCCCACGAAGCCAGGTGACCAGGCAATGTTCACACTGAGCAGCCAAACACTGGCCAGGGGCTACACTCTGCCCAACATAAGGTGACAGGAAGTCAGAATCTTCTGGAGAAGCTACAGTGTGACTCCTGGGAGTTCCACGTGAGCCCAGCCAGCCTCGCTCGGGTCCCTGTGGGGACTGACTCACCAGTTACAAAATGGGAGATGTCCTGGATTTTTCCAAGATGGCCCAATTTCACCTATTCCATCCTGTTGTCCTCATACTCATTCACATCACACCTACTCTGGGTTCAGAAACCACATCACTGTAAGGTAATGCTAGCATGTCTAACAAACCCTGAGCTGGCTGGCTGCAGATGAAGACAGGGGCCTACTCAAAACACGCCGGTCCAGGCCTAGATGCCAAGGCCAGGCGGCTCCCACTTAGTAGCTGGGGAGACTGCCCAGAGCACCTGAAGTAGGTTACCATGGCATCAGCAGTAAAGAACATCTGGCTCTCCAGGTCCTGAAATGGCTCACCTCACACATGGCTGCCGCCACCTACCACAGACTGATGAGGCTTCAGTCCCTGAGCTAAAAGAGTGGCTGGAGTGAACCTTCCCCACCCAATGCCCCTCCCCCAACTGAGGCAGACAAATAGCTCCAGCCAGCTAGGATTCTGTAAAGCACTGCCATCTGCCTTAGGTGGAAAACCACCTCTGACCTGCCTCTGCTTGAAACACATCACCTCCTTTCAGCATCTTTTCCCAGGGACCTGCCCTAGGCACCCCTGCCTCTCAGTCACCCTAGCAGCTGATAATCCATTTTGCTGCAATTTCTTCTTCTACCCCTTAAACATGCCTAGCTTATATCCCACCAGTTCAGGGTCATTCCTGTACTTTCCAAGATAACACCTGACAGTAACAGCAAATGGGTGGCACATGCACCCTCATTCCCCCTCTAGTGGTTTTAAAATATGTTCATACATTTTTAAATACTCTTATTTTTGAGCGGTGGAGCCTGTTTCCCATGTCTTGAGAGTGAGCTAGACTTCATGGCACACTCCTAACCAACAGCATCTGGAGGAAGTGATAGTGTCTGACTTCTGAGACGGTCATCATGGCATCCTCCTTGCTCTCTCTCTCAGATCGCCTGCTCCCGGGGAAGCCAGCTGCCCTGTCAGGAGGACACTGAGGCAGCCTGTGGAGAGTCCAGGTGGTCAGGAATCAAGGCCGCCTGCCAACAGTGAGCCACCTTGGTAGCAGCTCCTCCTTCCCCACCCAGGCCTTCAGATGACACCACGTCAGCTGACATCCTCACTGCACCCCCATGAGAGACCCTGAGACAGAACCTTCCAGGGAGCCACTCCCAAATTCCTGATCCACACAAACTAAGAAGTCAAAAGTTTGTTGTTTAAGATACTAAGTTTTAGGGTTATTTGTTATGCAGCAATAGCTCATTAATACACCAATTGCTCAAACATACCCACGCCAGACCTCACAATCACAGCATTCCTTTCTGCTGTGCCCAGAGATGCCTCAGAATCTCTCTCAACATAATGCTCCAGCAGCCACCATCGAATAACTAGAATGAATGTATAAAATGAAACCAATGTGCCATTCCTTAGCTTCAGCCAGTCAACAAACACAGGGTGGGACAAAAGTAGCTTTACAGTTGTGAATATGTGAAACAGGGTTTATTCTTGTATTGTTATTTATTAATTATTGTATCTTTTCCATACAAACAACTGCTAACCCACTTTGGCCCACCCTCTATTTACTGCAGGCTAGAAAATATCACATGCCAGAAACCATGCTGGTACGTAGGCCAACAAAACAGACACAGTCTCTGGCCATGAGGAGATCTCAGTCCAACAGAAGGCAAAGGCCTCTGAAAAACACTCCTGCATTTCAGCAGGGCCTGCTAGAGACAGTGCCTCTGCCCAGGCTGCTTCACCCAACCCAAAGGGGCTCTCTGGTCAGGTAAGAGGGGACCTCCATGTAGGCCCTGGGGGTTCCCAGAAGAGGACAGGCACCCAAGTGTCTCTCCTCTCCCCCCACCCCGCCCCCTCGCTCCACAGCTGCCCTGTCTCAGGGTGAGAGTACTCCTATCCCCAGCTTCCCACAATAAAAATAACAACAGAAACAGCTTGAGAACATGTAGACCCAATCTTCCATGGAATCTGTGTTCTTTCTGAGGTTCAGAAAAATCAAACTGTCGGTTCTGCAGAGCTAAGAGGTATTGCTACTGCCAAGCTGGGAAGAAAGAATGAAGTGACAATAGCAGAACCTGAGGCCTTTTTGACAAGGGTGAACCCAAAAATCACCAGTGTTCCTATTTAACACAGAGAGTGGTGTAATGCTCAACTCTTACCAATTGGCTAAAGAGCCTCCAGGTACAGGACCTAATTGGCCACCTGGCTCTGCCCAGGGCATCACAGGACAGACCGAGCTTTTCTCCTTCCACGAGAAGCTGACAAAGAAAGAAACAAGAAGCCGGGACAGCCATACCCTCAGTTGGCTGTGGACCCACCAGCTGGCCAAGAGAAGGGGCCTGAGAGGCAGTAAGGCACAATGCCTCCAATGCAAGCTCTTCGTCAAATGTCCAGGCTGAAATTCTGGCTTCATTGTGTACTAGCTCCAGCATTTATATAACCTCTCTGAACCTCAGTTTTCTCTTCTGTAAAATGGGAGTTTTAATACCAACCTCACTGAGTTGTTGTATGAAACAACATACATAAAGTGTCTGGAGTACAGTCTATAGAAGACCCCAAAACTAGCGGGAGTAGTGGTGCCCCATCTGATGACCCCAGGAAGAGAGCAGAGTGGTACAATGACAAGAGCTCTGCACAGCCAGCAATTCTAGGCCCCTGGTTCTGCCCTGTCAGTGACCACCCTCATTGAGCCAGAGGCTGTACCGGCCTCCTGACTGACCCACCCACCTGCATTCCTTCCCCCTCTGACCCAGCCTCCACATACAGCTAAGGTGAGTTTTCCAAACATAAGCTGATTATGTCACTTCTCTCTGCTTAAACCACTTCACCAGCTTCCCAGGGGCCAAAATCCTTTACAGGATCTGACCCTGCCCACCTCTCCTACCCCATCTCTCCCCTTTGACCCCAGCTCTCTCTGCCTCTTCCTACCACCAGCACACTTCCTCCCCACCTGCTGCAGGACTTTTGCACATGCTGTCCCCTCTGCCCAGAAGGTTCCCCTCCCTCCTCCTCATTCAGGTAACTTCTACTCATCCTTCAAATCACAGCTCAACTGTCACCTCCTCAAGGAAGCCTCCCTGTGTACATTCCCAGAGCTCACATGTCCTCAAGAGCTGCACTTTTGCCTCAGTTTGTATTTGCTTAATCTCCCTCTTCCCTTCTAGACTGCAGGCTTCCATTTTTGCTCAGCATTGCATCCTAACACATAATTAACAAATGGAGGTGAGGTTCCACTTTCCCTAACCTATTCTTGGTGAGGGAACTTGGACCTTCCAGCTGATCCCAGATGTGGCTGCCGTTCCTTCAAGGTGGCCGAAGGAGCCTCCCTGGTGCTGGGTATGTCGACAGCTGTGGTTGGAGGGACTCTATGGAAATGTTGTGATAATAATGATTAATAAAAAGCAGATAAACACCCTGTGTGGCTGGCCAGCCTGGGAAGCCATCCATTAGATCTGTCATTCATTAGAGATGGGGGTGGGGGCAGTGCTCAGCTTAAGCAAACCTTCTGTAAATTGTAGGCTGCGGGCACTGACATTTGATAAATTATTCTTCATAATCCACCGTTGACTGTCATAAATCTAATCTTTCAACGTTCCTCATCTTAATAACTTGTGCAATCTCACAGGGTGACGTTGACTATGTCTCTGCCTGTGACAGAGATCTCTGGGGTAGAAGCAACCAAAGACCCCAAACAGTGCAGTGTGAAGCTGGGGAACCCCACAGCCAGGGCACCCCAGGCAGATATCCCCTGGGTGATCAGAGTACAGAGGTCATAAGCCGTACTTGGAGTCATAAAGGCCTAGAGGTCAAGTTCACAGACCAGCCCTAACCAGTTTGGCTCAGTGGATAGAGCGTCAGCCTGCGGACTCAAGGGCCCGGGTTCGATTCCGGTCAAGGGCATGTACCTTGGTTGCGGGCACATCCCCAGTGGGGAGTGTGCAGGAGGCAGCTGATGGATATTTCTCTCACATTGATGTTTCTAATTCTCTGTCCCTCTCCCTTCTTCTCTGTAAAAAAAATCAATAAAATATATTTTAAAAAAAAAAAAGTTCACAGACCATGCCAGGGCTGAGAGACAGGTGGTGCCAGGGCTCAGACCTGGAGCAGAATGGGGCAGGCTAGCCCTATACCCTCCCTGTAAGCGTGCTCCCGTGAGGACCTACCACCTCTCCTTGAACTTGAGTTTGGGTTGATATGAGGGATGTCAGGATACCTTTGCTCTGCAGAGCCTGAATGGTCAACCATGGGTAATTCCTTACAGATGCATGTTTGTTGCCCTTAGAGGGCTCTTATGTGATTCTCAACTTCCTTTTGAAGTTAGGTAGAGGAGATATAACTGCCCCCATTTTAGAGAGAGGAACATATTTGCTAAAGGTCATTTTTTTATTCATCTGTCAAGTGTGTATTGAGTTGCTAATATGTGCCAGGCACTGTGCTAGTCTCCTGGGGCTCAATGGGAAGCAAGTCCAAATTGAGTACAGCCACCACCCTCTGGGGTCACTACTGGAACATGAAGTCCAGTGAGGAAACAGGAATTAATCAAGTAACCACAGACAAATGTAAAGTAGCCAACTCTGATAAATGCGATGAACAGAGAGGTAGCTGGTACTCCGAAGAACCTGGGTTCAGAGGATTAAACCTGGGCAGGGAGGACTTCCCTGAGGAGATGTCAAAGAGCTGAGATCTGAAGGGCGAGGAGTCAGTTACCTTGCTGCAGAAATCAAGGACACGCCGTCCAGGCAGAGGGAACAGCTCACATGAAGTATAAATGAAAGGAATAAGATAGGGCCACAGGAAGAGAGTCAGAAAGAAGATGTCCAGCAACTCCCAACCCAGATTCCAGGACGGCTCTCCAGGTCTCCCCCAAGGGAGGGCTCCTCACCCATAGCTCTGCCCATGGGAGAGAGCCCGGCCACAGAGGCTCACAGCCATTTCTGGTGAGGCCCAGGAATTCTCAAAGCTGATGAGCTCACCCAGTCACAAAACACCAAAGGCCTTTTGGCAACAACCTGCAGATGTCCATACACGCAAAAACATAGGAAGAGAGGCAATAAAGCAGAAGCATCCTTTGCCATCCAGACAGACTTCCTTAGATCCTGGGAGGTGGCAAGATACCACACAGCAAATGAGCCTAGGCTATGTTCCCGTGCTTCAGAGCCCCACACGAGAGAGTTCAGGTACCAAAGCCCACAGTCTTTCTGGAACACCTGTACAGGTTTCTCACAGTAGGAAGTTTTCCAGGTGCACTTTGCAAGTGATAACAGCAGGGCCCAAAGATTTTTTATATACTTTTTTATTGATTTCAGAGAGGAGAGAGAAGCATCAATGATGAGAATCATTGATCGGCTGCCTCCTACAGGCCCCCCACTGGAGATCGAGCCCGCTACCCGGGGCATGTGCCCTGACCAGGAATCAACCCATGACCTCCTGGTTCATAGGTCAACACTCAACCCCTGAGCCACACTGGCCTGGCAAGGGTCTAGGGATTTTAAAGAGAGGTAAGCCCAGACTTCCTGGCTCTATTGGGAAGATAATGCCCACATTTGGGGGAAAGCAGCCACACTACTGGCTTGACCAGCAAAGAGGAGCAGTGGTTAAGAACACCAACTCCAGCACCAGCGGCCCCACCTGCCAACGTCCAGCATGTGGCAAACTACTTCTCTAATAACTACACCCCCCTGGTAGGGGCCTTGCAAATGTTAAAGGACATTAAGCATCTAGAGCAGAGGGCAGCCCCCCATAGCCTGGGGACCAAATCCAGACCACCACCTATTTTTGTACAGCCCAAGAGCTAAGAATGCTTTTCACATTTTTAAGTGTTTAAAATAATCAAAAGAATAGCATTTTGTGACATGTGAAATTATATGAAATGCAGTTTCCCTGTCCATGAAGCAAGTTTTATTGGGATAGAGCACGCTCATTCATCACCCGTGGTCTGCCTGCTCTC
>NW_006383013.1:3615585-3619927 GCF_000327345.1 Myotis davidii | reverse complement strand
AGCAGTTGTGACAGAGTGTGTGGTCTGCAAAACCTAAAATACTGACTATCTGGCCCTGTGGGAGGCAGAAAAACGCCCACCTCAACGATGTCCATGTCCTTAACCCCAAAGGTGTGATTAAGGGAAGGCTCTGGAAATGGAGAGAACCCTGGATTAGCATGTGGGCCCAACGTAATCACAGGGACCTTATCAAACGGAGGCAGGAAGGTCAGAGCAGAGATATGAGAAAGGAAGCAGAGGTGAAAGGGTGAGAGGGAGGGACGAAATGACCTCCTGGTTCATGAGAGAGACAGAGAGAGAGTGTGGGACAGAGAGAGCTTTAAAGATTACACTGCTGGCTTTGATGATGAAGGAGGGGTCACAACTAAGGGGTCACGGCATTAGGAAGGTTGAGAACCACTGCTCTAAAAGGAGTGCTGCCCAGCCAACACCTGAATTTTTGAATTTCTGACCCACAAAATAGGAAGATAACAAATGTGTATTTTTTAAGGCACTGAATTTGTGGCAATTTGTTACAGCAGCAATAGGAACCTATTATAGGCCCTTTCCAGGAAACGGTGGCTGACCCCTGTAGAGCATTAGTGTAACACTCTTAGTATATGTCTGTTTTTATGCTTTTGCTGTACTTCCCAGGGCAGTGGTGAGACTACAAAGCTGAGGAACAAGACAAGGGACGCACTAGCCGCGTGGGGAACACAGGACAAGTGTGAACCCCAAGAGGTGGCACCAGGAAAGTGTATTCAGACGTCCATTCTGCTGTGCCAGGCCCCCGTTTCCCCTCCCAGGGTAAGAGGCCCGTTGCTCCCCTGGCTGCCTCTGCACAGCGTTCCTGCCCAGCCCCCAGGTCAAATCTGAACACCTGCTTGGCTGTGATGACCTCTCCCCAGTGTCTCTCCCCCAGAAGCCCGGTGTCCTCTTAAACTTCATGCAGAACCACCAGTCAGTTCACACACCAAAGAAGAGCAGGGGGCCCATGAGGGATTTCTTATCACAGAGATGGTGACACAGGTGACTCGAAGGAGCTGCCTCAGCTGTTAAAGCAACAGTCTCTCCTTCTCCAAAGCCAGTTACAGGGACATGGACACACACACACACACACACACACACATTCCTGATTACTTTTTTAAATAACCGGAAACCAGGAACCCAATGGGGCTCCAGCCTACCATTGTTGAACCCCAAATTGCTCTGTCCCACGTGGACTCTCCAACCTTCTATAACCACCAACCCACACGTCCTACTGGAAGGAGAGAGGGGGCCACTGTGCAAACCCCAGCCCTGTAAAAAAAAATCCTTCCCCAAACTGCTAGCAGGATAACCTGTTAGCACACTTGCCCCCACTTCCCTTAGTGCTGTGGTCATTTCTGAGGCTGTCCTCCACGGTTCATGCCAGAAGCCTGGGAGTCGATCATGGCACCTCCTTCTCCCTCAGCCCCTCCACATTTAATTTGTCTTTGACCTTAGTCTCCAAAATACGTATGTCCACTCCTCACCTGAGCCACCATCACCTCTTGCCTGGAGGACCACAAAGCCTGGTCATTGGTCTCCTGGTTCCACCCATTCCTCGTATAAGCCATTGCAGCCTGGACATGCCGTTCTCTGTGTGGAACCTATCAGTGGCTGCAACCTGGATCTCCTGAACATGCCCGGTACCCTCTCCAGCCTCAGCTTTCAGTGTCTCTCTGCCTTGCCACCACCACCCCCTTTCTGTCCCACTCCGAGGCCTCCATAGACTCTCTTCTCTCTACCCCGCCCTCCTCTCCCCTAACTAACCCATGCTCTCAGCTTAACCACCACTTTCTCAGAAGGGCCACTCAGGCTGCCCCAAACTCAGAGCACCCTATATTTTTCCCCATGGCATTTATCACAAGTGTCATTAAATTTTCCTTGTTCTGATGGTTTGTGCAACATCTTCCATCCCCTACAACTAGATCATAAGCACCATGAGGGCAGCCTGGCCACCCCCGTAACACCCAGGGCCGCACAACAGAAGCTCAGTAAACATCTGCTGAGTCAACACATGAATCAACAAGTGATTGGTGAGGTCCCAAAGGGAGAAAGGCTGTGGAGGCCCAGACACACAGGAGCCCCTGCCTGCAGGGTAGCCAAGCTGTACTCCCAGCCGAGCACCTGCCCCCACCTGGGCATAAGGCTCCATGCTTCAGCTCCAGGCCCAGGAGGCACAGGCCCCTCTGGTTCAGACACCTCCCTGAGGTGCCGCCTGCCAGTGATGACATCCTCAGCCTGCCTCCACCTCTCAGCTCAAGCACTACACCTGCCCAGAATGCCTTCTCCATGCCCTTCTGCTGCTTCCCCTGTCCACAGCCCTCGCACCCTGCTCAGGTCTCCCCTCCTCCAGAAAGCCCTAACTCCCCCTCTTGCAACCCTACCTGTGGATTTCCAAAAGCTATAGCCCAAACCTCAGATGACTTTCTCTCACCTGATGTTGACCTCTTGTTGTCTACAGCCCATTCTGTACCTAAGATGCAAGCTCCTCGGAGATGTCAGAAGGTGTCATGAGTACGGCAGCCCACCCAGTACCTTCCTCAGCCTCTCTCACCCCATTCATACTACTCTGAGTAAGGGGACCGGGTGCTGGTCCCACTTCTGCCACCAACCAGCCTCTTTGGGTCTTAATTCCTCACATGTAACAGGAGGGTGTTGGGGTACATGACCCCTGACAGCCCTCCTAACTCTATGACCCTATTACTCTTACCTTCCATACCACACTCCCCAACTGTGCCCCAGCCCAGCCCAACTTTCCTCTATACACGTGTGCACCCATACATGCACACTCACCTGGCATCAGCTTACCCTCCCTAGTGACAAACACATGCTCACACACATGTACACACACTGGGAGTCACTTCCAGAGTGGCACAGGCCAGGCCACTGAGGGGCTCTCCTGGATACAGGGCCTCCCGTGGCAGAAATCACCAGGGAAGCCTGGCCTGGGATGCCGTCTTGTTCCCGAAGCTCCATGAATAAAGAAGCAGGCACAGCTGGCCTATTCATAATCAGCATAAAAAATTGATTAGCCCTTTCCAGATTAAACATTATTGTTTCAACGATGAACATAAATCAGGCCGACGTGGAGGGCCTGCCTCCCCCTGCTGCGTCAGGGAGATAGCGAGTGGGGGCAGCGGAATAGAGGGGCCCCTCCCTGGAGAAGGGCGCAGCGCTAAGAAGCTACGCAAGAGAGCGGACCACCCTCTCTCTCTTCACCAGCCCAGCCTGCGCCCACAGGGGCAGTACCTTCCCCAGAGGTGAGATGGAGGAGGAGAGCCCAGCAACCCACACTTCTAAGAGCACCTCCTTGAGCATCATCTCACTGGCTCTTAGGCAACAGGGCCAGGGCCAGCCCTAGGCATAAGGGGCGTGGCAGACTGGTCTGATGTCAGAGGAAAGAACATGGCCCTCAGAGGCAGGCTGGGCCTCACAGGGCCATCACCGTGGCCCTGAACCCAGCCCCTCCCCTCCGTAAAGCGGCCTCTGTAATTGACGCATGTTTTTCTCTGTAGTCAGACAATACGCAGGTCCAGGTCCCAGCTGAGGCACTGTCTTGCTGTGTGATCCTGAATAAGTTACTCAGCGTCTCTGAGTCTGTTTCTACATCTGGAAAAAAATGGGGAAAGGAATACCTACCTCACTGAGCTATTATGAGGCCTCAATGAGACCTTGTGTTTGAAAGCATCTAACTTGTTCTAGGGACACTTAGTAAATATTCAGTTCCTTGACCTGCTGGGGCTCTCCATCTGCCTGTTCTGCCTCCCACCAGGAATGCGAGGCGAGGCCCTAAGCTGCAAGAGTGAAAAGCACTGGGCTCCTTACA
This sequence comes from Myotis davidii, assembly GCF_000327345.1. Lineage (NCBI taxonomy): Eukaryota > Metazoa > Chordata > Mammalia > Chiroptera > Vespertilionidae > Myotis > Myotis davidii. The sequence continues at coordinate 3,616,095 of NW_006383013.1, read as the reverse complement.
GAGAGCAGTGGAACGCAGGGGTCAGGAGCGCAGGTTCTGGACTCAGCCTGGCTTTTGCTCCTGACTCTGCCTCGTCCTATCTGTGCGACCTCAGGCATGGGACTCAGCCTCTCTGGCCTTGGGTTGCTCCTCTGTAAAATGGGAACACTAGGACTCCCCCTCACAGGGCAGCTGTGAGGTTCATGGGAGATAATGCCTGCAAAATAACACCAGTGAGCGCAACCCTTAGCCCTTCTTCCTGTTCCATCAGCCTGACTCGCAATTCCCAGTATTTGCACCTGTAGCTGCAGAATTAACAGCCCTCAGGAACACACTACTGGAGGAGTTAAGAGGTTAGTGTATAAACACCCTACCTTCTCCCTTGGCCCTTGGGTGGGGGATCATTCTAAGGTGACTGTTTGGCACCATTTCCCCATTGTCCACCTAGTGTGGCAGCTAGTTTAAGAGCATAGCCACCAGCAGCCTTCTGTCTCTGGACCACGTTCCCAGTCCCCTCCGCCCCCCCCCCCC
>NW_006383013.1:3597992-3615546 GCF_000327345.1 Myotis davidii | reverse complement strand
CCCAGCAGCACCTGAGCATCCCACAAAACCACTTTCACTGGAATCCTTGTCTGGAGCCATCTTCTGGGAGAGCCCAACTAGGATGAGCACTTCTCCCACTGTGAGCACTCAGTCAAGGTTGGGAATCACGTTCACTGTAAAACAGGGCAGGCCTGGGACTCCTTCCTTCATCGCTCCTACTCCAGCCCTCCCCAGTAAAGACAACCCTCTGGCTCACACGGAGAAGCATCGGAAACCACTGCCGTCACATCCACCTGCCCACACCAACCCAGCCCCGAGCAGCCTGCAGGAGACCCACTCCCCTCTCCCTGCGCCAGGGAAGGAAGGCCACGAGTCCATTCAAGGAGAAGATAAGGACCTGTTGCCGCTCTCGCAGTCCCCGAGGGCATGGGGTCAGGGCAGCTCCTTCAAGAGCAGTGCTGTGCCATCTGTCCTTTGGTTTGTGTCCAGCCTGAGACTTGCTCTGAGCTCCAGGGGGATGGGTGTCGGGGTGGGAGGGGCGGGGTGGAGATTGGCCCTGCCCAGCTCCAGGAGACAGCTAAGAAAGGCTCCATCTGCCAGGTATGGATGATAACAAGAGGCTCCTCGCATGGCTCCTGCCTTGGGCCCCTCCATCCATCCTGCATTGTTGGCTGACAATGCCCAAAATGTCTATTCTTCCGTCTTGGGGGCTTATACACACACGCTCAGAGGATTCGCTGATCTGACTTAAGACTACTTCCTAGACCCAGAGCCTGTGGTGACTCCCTAAAGCCTGCTCAAGGCCCACTGCCTAAAGCCAGGCTATTGCCGCCCAGAGACCAGCCCCAGCTAGCAGCTGCCTGGCAGGTGGGGTGGGGACTTAGGCAAAAGAGCTCAAAACCGGTTCTGTCTCTTTGAGCTGCGTGACATTGGCTGTTACTTAACCTCTCCGGCCTCTACTCCCTCACTTGGAAAACTGGGATGGTAAAATCTACCAACCCTGCAGAATGATTGTAAGAGTTAGAAACAATATCTGTAAAACATCCAGCAATGTGTACTACAAGCAAGCACCAAATAAACAGAAACTGTAACATTATTATCCACTGACATGAACACGGATGGTTTTTCCGCCTTACCCATCTTTTTGCCTTTTTCTGCCTTGCTGCTTCCCACCCCATCCCAGTGCTAACTGTGGGGACTACATGAGAGGGGTCCCATCTCCTCACGCTGGTCTGAGAATGGACATCTGTACGTGTTTCCCAGGGCGGCTATAACAAATTGCCACTCACTGGGTGGCTTCAAACAACAGAAATGTATTGTCTCGTGGTTCTGGGGGCTGGAAGTCTGGAATCGAGGTGTTGGCAGGCCTGTGTCCTCTGAAGGTCTGGGATTTGCTATCCGCCAGGCACTGCACTTTCAACGAGTTACACCTTTCTATCCTCATCACAGTCCTATCAATGCGAAGGTTCTATTAGCATGCCTGTTTAGACAGGAGGGAACTATGGCTCAGAAAGAACTAATAATACAGTTAGAATGTGGTAGCATTTGGTTTGGTGCAAGGCCCTCTGACTCCAAGCCCATTTTATACTCTTCATGCCAGACTGCCTCAGAAATGATCCTTTCGCTCCTTCTGGGAGTCAGACCCTGCCCTTGCCCTTAGCCCATAGTTTAGAGAGTCCCAGTCATGCCCTCACATGGCCCTCCACAGGCTCCTATGGGAATGCCCCAAGGAACGATGCAACCAAGACCTGGGCAGAGCTGGCTCCTGAGGACTTCAGGCTCATAAAACCACAACGTCCTGCATCAGTAGCAATCTATTACTGAGCAACTTGCGTGCCGGGCCCTGTGCGGTGCTCTGGGGGAACCCCGGGATGAGTGGGTAGAGACCTGCCATCCTGAGAACATAAATTGAGCATTGAGAGCATCAGAAAGCCAGGCTGAAGCAAGAGGATCACCCGTGGGTCAAGCCAGGTGCTTGGCCGGGAGGTCAGGGAAGGCTGGCCGGGGACAGGAGCTCAAAGGAGCTCAATTCAACTCATCCACATTTATTAACATCTACCACGTGCAGGCCCACACTAGGACCCACCAGAGATTCAAGATGAGGAAGCAACCAACCTCAGTGCATGAGAGCTGCAGCAGGGGACAGAAGTGCCCTGGACACGGAAGAGCCATTAATCCTGCCTGGGGTCATGAGGGGCCAGGAGAGACAGTGTTAACAAAAGCGGTCCCTCAGTTTCCCATTTGTAAGAGAATAGTGCCTATTGCAGAGAGTTTTAGTGAGAAGCTGATTCATGTGAAACTTGTAAACAGGGCCCGACACCTGGCAAGCATTCAGAGTGTGCATGTGTTGTTGTTGTTAGACCTGGAGTTTAAAAGATGAGAAAGAATCCAGCCAGTGTGGCTCAGTGGTTGATCAATGACCTATGAACCAGGAGGTCACAGTTCGATTCCCGGTGAGGGCATGCGGCCAGTAGAGGGCATGCAGGAGACAGCTGACCAATGATTCTCTCTCATCATTGTTTCTATCTCTCTCTCCCTTTCCCTTCCTCTTCTAAATCAATAAAAATATATATATTTTTTAAAGATGAGAAGTCGTCTGATGAGCAAAGAAGGGAAGCAGGCTCATGGAGTGAAGTCCTGTGCGGCCAGGGTGGCGCTGAGTGACGAGTGGAAAAGGCACGAGGCTGCAAAGAAAGCGCGAGCAGCTCCAGGTCACTCTCTGGGTGCCTATTCCGCAGGCAGATGGCGATGGCCCTGGAGCTGTGCAGATTCATCCAGAAGCCACAGAGCACCTGACAGAAGGGCACACAGAGACTGGAGCAGGAGCCTCGCAGGGCAGGGGGTGCAGAGCCGGAGGGAGGGCAGCGCTCAGGGTGGGGCTGGGACAGGGGGGCCTGGGGAAGAACCAGTGGCCACGGGCCTCAGTCTCCTCCAGGGACTAATGCTTTCTGCCATCCATCTCCACTCCTTAAATTACCATTTATGACCAAAATCGCTCTCTCGTAATTGATTAAAATCTCCTTTTGATGTTTGGCATTACTGGGGAGAAGTTGTTTTTTTATTCTTCATTATGTTTTTAATATAAATGTATTTTTTATTGAGAACTGCTGGGAAGGCCGGATGAGACCAAGCCAGGAGGGAAGGTCATCTCTCTCCCTCATCCCCAGGCCTCCCACACAGCTTTGTGGCCACAGGCTTCTCCTGTTCCCAAAACACTCCCAAGGTAGCCTTTTCGGGGACTCTGGGGGGGTGGGGGGGGGGGGGAGCCAGCCTGGACCAGGCCCTTTCCAGTGTGGGAGAATAGGGACCCCCGGGGACTGGCAGAGTGCCTGGCAGAGAGGAGAGCTCAATAGATATTTGTGAGTGAATAAGAAGGCAGAAAGGACTGTGAGGGCTTGGAGGCACATGTCGCCAGGGCAGGGAAAGCGTTCTGCTAGCCATAGGCCCCATGGGTGAAATTGGCCCCTCTGTCCTAAGCACTTCTCTAGCCCTAGTCCAACCCAGGGCATGTTCATCCCTGCTTATGCCCCACCCCCAGCTCCTCCAGGACAAGGGAAGCTGAGAGCAGCTGCCATCCTGCAAGTGAGAACGGCTGGGTGGGTCCTGACTTAACACAGCCACCATGAACCTTGGTACCCAGGGCTCTTCTTCCACCCCCTCCTCCATGGAGTCAGCCCTAGGAACCAAGAACACAAGGCAGGTGCTGCTGATGGGCCTCTGGAAACCACAGATGTCAAACTGCTTGGAGGAGCTGCCAGCAGCTCCCCAAGATGAGGACCATAGGAAGGGGGGATGTCCTGTCCAGAAGCCAGGGCAGCCCATGGAGGTTTCTAACAGAGGCTTCTTCTGGCCACAGGGAACCACGTTCTCGACTGAAGCTGGCCTTGTCTGCCTCTTCTCTATGTGAGGAAAGCGCTGTTCCATCTAGTGTCTGTGTGTGTGTGTGCGAGTCATGCCTTTCCTGGTGACTTGGACACCTACAATCCACACCGTGGTGGCCGGCACTGTCATGCCCTACGCCAGTGATGGCGAACCTTTTGAGCTCAGCGTGTCAGCATTTTGAAAAACCCTAACTTAACTCTGGTGTCGTGTCACATATAAAAATTTTTTGATATTTGCAGCCATAGTAAAACAAAGACTTATATTTTTGATATTTATTTTATATATTAAATGCCATTTAACAAAGAAAAATCAACCAAAAAAATGAGTTCGGGAGACATAGAAACTAGGTGCCAGAACAAGCAAAGATGCTGAGGATGAAAGGAAGCAAATCCACAGTCAGCTGAAGCCCTTGAGGAGGTCCTCAGCCCAGGCCAGTCCAGGGCTCTTCCTCCACCCCCTCCTCCATGGAGTCAGCCCTAGGAACCAAGAACACAAGGCAGGTGCTGCTGATGGGCCTCTGGAAACCACAGATGTCAAAACTGCTTGGAGGAGCTGCCAGCAGCTCCCCAAGATGAGGACCATAGGAAGGAAGCAGGGGATGTCCAGAAGCCAGGGCAGCCCATGGAGGTTTCTAACAGAGGAAGGGAAGGAGCTGCCACTGGATGGAATGTTGGGGACCCATCAGGGAGGAGAAGAAAAAGGAGGATGGTTCTGGCAAAACAGTAGTATCTGGAACAGAGAACTGAACCAGGTATCAGAAAACCTGGTTAAAGACCCAATTCTACCGTTCATAGTCTCTCAGAACCTTAGTTCCTCCCACAGAAAAAGCATCCAGCATAACACAGAAACAATGGCTAATGTTTGCTCACCATTTGATCTGATCTGTGCCAGGCATGCTCCATGTGCTCCACATTCATTAATTTATTTAACCCCTGCAGCAGGTGCAGTTATTATCCCAATCTTACAGATGAGGAAACTGAGACAGAAGATAAGAAACATCCCCAAGGTCACAAAGCCAATAAAGCAACAAACAGTTTGGCTCCAGCCCACCTCAGGGGGTCAATACGAATGAAGCCTGGATGTCACGTGGACGCAGGACCTAGGATACAAATGGGTAGTCCTGACCAAGGGCTGTGTGGGGAACCATGAGCGTTAATGTTATGTACGGACTTGGCTGGGTCACAGTGCCCAGATATTTGGTCAAACATTATTCTGGTGTTTCTATAAGATGTTTTTGGATGTGATTTACATGTAAATCCGTGGACTTTGAAAAAAGCAGATTGCCCTTCATAATGTGGGTGGGCCTCATCCAATCAGTTGAAGGCGTGAATAGAACCCAAAACTGACCTCCTGGAGCAAGAGGGAATTCCACCAGCAGACAGCCTTCAGACTTGAAGGGCAACATTAGCTCTTCCTGAGTCTCCATTCGGATGGCCCACTCTGAAGCCTTGACTTGCCAGCCTTCATAAGTGAATTCCTTAAAATCAATCAGTCTCTCTCTTTGCTTATTTGTCACACACACACACACACACACACACACACCCTGTTGGTTCTTGTTTCTCTAAGAGAAGAATGAAATACAGCTCTGATAGAGCTGCCACAGCCTGGAGGAAGGTATGCCCAGAGGGCCACCTTCTCCTAGTTCTCACAAAGTTCTCCAGCAGAGGCCCTGTGTGCGGACCTGCAGAGATGATAAGGGTCACCCCAGAGTTTTCCATCACTATCTATGCCAGGGGTGAGGAATGTCTGGCCCTCGAAACCATTTGGTCAGGCCCTGCCAAGGCATCAAGAGTGAGTTAATTAAATGGCTGACCAAATATAACAGACTAATTTTTAAGTTGATAATTTTGTATGACCTACAAATGATGTTAAAAATATCCAAATGGCCCTTGGCAGAAAAAGGTTCCCCACCCCTGATCTATGCCTGCCACCCTGTTCCCCGGCCCCAAGGCCTCCACAAAAGCCCCTGCTCCAGTCTCTGCACTGCCCCCCACCCAGTGCTCCCACCACCAGGAGCCCCTTGCACAGGCCAGATGGCCTCCTGCCACACCTCCCACCGTCCACCTTTGCTCCTGCTAGTCCTGATGCCATGAGTGTCTTTTCTGTGCCACCCCACCAAGTTTGATAAATAATTGGTGTTCTTGTAGGAAGGGTTTCTTTTTGTCTTTTCTAAACTTTTGCTTATACCTTAACTGAAACAAGACAAAAATGTCAGCCTTCACCTGTACCTACACATTCATATGAAACAACAGGGTGTGCAGTCTGATGTATGATAGTTCCCTTCTGCATTTTCATAGCCACTCCGGTCAAAGGGTGCATCAAGAATACTGAGCCCCTACAACACTAAGCACTGCCCTTGGGTAGTATTGGAAGTTACAAAACAAGGTCAAGTCTAGATCCCCACTCCATGGGAGCTCAGGGGTAAAAGACTAAGGAAACATGTTTCAGAGTACGCAAGTCAAATCCTGATATCCCACCACTAGTACAAGCAGTGCCCCTAAAAAGATATTTTTATGTTCCACTCCAGTAGCTGACCTCATTTCCTTCGATTTTTCATAGAATTTCAAAGCTAGAAAGAACCTTATCTGATACAACTATATTCCAGAACAATAAACAAAACTGAATCATTTACTAAAATGTATTGTAGGGATATTGGATTTTCCGTATGTGTTGGGGAAGAAGGAAAGAAGGAGGAATATGTTGTGTCCATGACCAAAGATAACTGTACCAGTGCAGTCGACAATTCTATCATCTCTTCCTAAATCCCCCCTGTAACTCCTATCCCCAAGCTCTCCACCAAACCACAAACCTCCCACCTCCACTTTCCCCACCTATAAAGGATGAGCTCATCCCCCATATTACGAAATCTGTCCCACTCCATCCTACTTAGCTCAGATCCTTCTCCAAGTCTTCCTCTTCCTCAGGCTCACGTTATGAAAAGAACATTCAAAGACCCTTCATAATGTGACTGCAGTGCCAACTTTGCAACCTCAGCTCCACAAATTCTAGTCAACAAGACCATTCACCATGCACTCTCTGTGCTTTATGTTTTCCTGAGCCTGCACCTTTGCTTAGCCCATCTCATCAATCATTACTCAGTAATCCTCTCCTCCAACCTCCATCTCCTCTAGTCTCACCCATCCTTGAGAGCCTGGGTCAAATGCCACCTGCTCCAAAAGCCTCCATCCATCCAAATGTAACCTCTCCCTCTCCTTGTCCCATTCCTACTCCCCCTCCACACACACACCCTCCCTCCCTCTCTTGCAAACTCCATGGGTACTTACATGGCCAGGAATTACAGTGATGAATGTACTTCTCAATGACCCCAGACTACAGGGGACAGAAGTAGGTCCTGGCTGTACCCACAGCTTTCGGCACTGTGCCCTTTTCACTAAATGCCAGTTGTTTGTATAACAAAGAGAGACAAGAAATGGAAGAATGAAGGGAAAGGTGTTGAACCACAGAACTACAGGCTGAGTCTGGATGGGGACCTCAGAAGATGCCTAACCAGATGGGGAAGGTGTAAGGATGGGTAGAACTCTACCAGCTCTTCCAGCTCAGAGCCAAATGGCCAACGGCCTCATTGCTTAGGCCTGTGTCTGTCCCACTCAGGGTGCAGAGGTGTCGGCCTGGGCTCCTTCCACAGCATGGACCACGCTCAGGAGTAGAAAGAACCTGAGCCTCATCTACCGTCAGGGCTCCCCACAGCAAAGGAAGGCCCAGATCCTAAACACCCCTCCCTGATTCTCAGGCTCAGGCGCCATCTGCTGGCCAAGGTCAGCACCGCACCTGGACCCACAGCCCCAAGGGCAGTCAGGAGACCAAGCCTGAGGCCATCCCTAACCCACTCCAGACCCAGGTCACTTTTGCGGCTACATAAACGACCCCACCTCCTAGAGTTCAGGCTCCTGATTGCTTCCCAGCACCTGTCCTTCCAAACGTAAGCCTAGCATTCAAAAGAAAAAGTAAAAAGTAAGATTCTTTCTGGTAACACTAGCTGAGAAACTTCTAAGACACACACACACAAACACATAGAAAACTGATTTCCAAAAGGATTTCTGCCAGACAGTTTTGTTACATAGAAGACAAAGCACTGGCCTGGGTATCAGAAGATCTGGGGTCTTGCTATGGCTCACCGGCCCCTCCCTTAGCTGTGTGGTACCTGGACCCCAGACGCACACTTCCTGCCCACGCCAATCCTTGTGCCAGGATGGTATCCCCTCACTTGCCCTCACCTCTACACTGCTCCCACTGGCTGAAGCCCAGGGACTTGGACTGATCCAGAACCAACTGTAAATCATGCAACCTCACTCTCACCCCCGACTCCCATGTGCGGACATCTCTCAGGGCCAGCCCTATCCGCCTGGGACAGGGATTGGTCTGAGAGCACTAGTGACCCTTTAAGGTCGCTGCTAATGGGAGGGTCCCGAGAGGCATAGCTGTGACCAACCAGCCCAGGCTGGAATATACCAGCCTAGAGCCACCTGTCCCTCTTTTCAGTCTGAGATCTAGGGATGCTACGCTGTCTGAGTTCCAGGTAACCTCAGAGCTCATCCAAGGACTCCAGATCAGCTTCCATTAACCACACTCCTGAAACCAGGGAGGAAATGGACCTTCCCACTGAGGATCCCAGGGCAGTCATGGAGCCCAGGGTCAGAGGGGCTGCTCAAACATCTTCCTGGGGGGAGAGCTGCTCCCTGAGAAGTGTCACAGGAGGGACTGAGGAGGAGGGAAGTGCAAAGTGAGTGACTTTCCCCGCCCTCCACCCCCACACCCACCTACCCTGCTCCCCGCACAGCCCCTTTCCCCTCCCTCCACCCACAGACTGAGAAAGTGTGTCACAGGGAACAAATGCCATCTTCCCGGGTGGGAGGAGGAGGAGGAATGGGAGGGAAGGCTTTGACTGTGTGCCTGTGGGGGCCGGGGTAAGAAACCAGAGGTTTCTCAGCTTCCCAGCTGTGAGGGACACCCCCACAGAACCGTGACCTTGTCATCAGCTGCCCTCTCTCAGAGGGCTCAAGACAACCCATGGGTCAGAGCCACAGGCCACCACACTCAAGACTACTTGGACAGGTGGCCTGGAGAAGAGGCCCTAAAGATGCAGGTGAAATCTTCCAACCCCAAACATCCTTTGGCCGGCTGGGTGGGTCCACCATGACTGCTGACACCCCAAACTTCTCATCTCGCTTCATCATGGCTTAGAGAAAGCCACTGACCTGCTCTAGCCTCCCTCCTGTCCCTCATTCGTCCATTGGTTTATTAAACGAACGCTAGCACCTACTATACATCAGATACTGTTCTGGGGCTGTAGGTACAGGGTAAAAGGAACATCAGGGTCTTTATCCACAGACAAGTCGACCTCCAAGGGTTAATCTGCTAGCTTTCCTCCCTCGCAGCCACCGGCACTGAGCTGCCACATGCCAGCAATGATGCTCTTCACACTGTTATTACAGTGATTTATTTAGTTTTAATTTGGGGGTGAATCTCGTGCTATAGGAAGCAGGAAGCCAAGAGTCTTGGCAAGAAGCAAAGCCATGCATGAGCCTCCATGGTGCCAATCCTGTCCCCTCTGCCAGGGGTCCCTCCATCCTAACCCTACTCCTCCCAGCCTGCAGTGTGCTCCTGACCCCAGCCCTAAATTGGGGTTCACCTTCGCTCAATCTCCCCCATGTTCCTCAGTGGGAAAGAAATCCAAAAGGTTTCTATACCCCCCCTCCTGTGTGATCCAGGCCCCCTCTAGGCCAGTGGGACCTCTTTGGCTGGATGCTGGGCATCCGATACCAGCTCTACATTCAGGGACAAATAGCCAGGCCAGCTCCATGCAGACCAAAGAAATGGAACAACTGGTCTTTATGAAGCCTCTGCCCCGACTCTCCATCCTGAGTAACCTGAGGAAGCTGTCCCTCGTTCGTCCAATGGTTCATTCAACAAACACTGGCACCCACTGTACATCAGATACTGTTCTGTAGATACAGAGTAGAAGGGCCATAAGAATCTTCTTCCCAAAGACTTTAGTGCTGCAGTGGAACCTCCTAGATATAACCAAGCCACAGGGTGCACGAGTAGAGGAAGCAAAGTTGTGCAGAGATCACAGACAATTTCACAGGAGAGCTGGGCTTTGGTCAGGATACTCAGCACTGTGCCTCGCATTTGGCAGATGGGTGCATAGATGGATGAATGGTCTAGAAATACAAGGACTCCCTGACAGGGAGAGGATGGGGTAAGACATTGCAGGCAGACAGAAGACCATGCATTGGCACTGAGGGCAAGGGTACACGGTGGGTCTGAGTAGTAACTAGCATTTGTCGAGCATTTGCTCCAGGTCAGGGATGGCACAAACGCACTTTATAGTCATTATCACGTCTAATCCTCACAACAATCCTATAAGGAGAACACACTCTCCCATCCTGCAGATGAGGAAAGTGAGGAGCCAGATAAATAATTTGTGCATGGTCCACACTCCTGGCTCTAGAGCCCAAACTCTAAAGCCACTGTGCCTGACCCAGACTTAGTCATGAAACGGATAGGCAAGTTAAAGGGGATGGGGTGGACCTGGCAAATGGGAGGCATCAAAGGCTATAAACTCATCTCAGGAAAGGTATTAGCTGCTCAGGGCTTGATTTTAAGATTATTTTGCTCAGAAAAAAATTCTAGAAGACCCAAAGGATTCTCTATCAAAGAGGAGAACTGCAAATAGAGTAATAGGTGAGGGCGGAGAGGAAGTTTTTTTAGTAGAGATAGCTGAGGTACCCTCGGATTATAGCACACAATTTGTAGGGCTGGGCCTGACCCACAGCTCAGCAACCTGCAGACAGCTACTCAAGCCCCTCCCTGTCCCCAGAAGCAAGACAACCAGGACAGGCCAGCGAGGGCCCATGTCACTTTGCCCAGTTCAGGGTCCACACATCCTGCAGATCACTAGCATAAGTCCAAAGGAATGTGATCTGGGCTGTGGACAGAGGGACCCTTTGCCCCTTTCTCTGTTGCTCTAAGTGTCAGAATAAAGATCAGAAAAGTGAGGTTTGAGGAGGCAGGTTTTAAGCCTTAGGAGGAAGAACTTTTATCATTAGAGATGACTAACAAAAGAAGAGACCACTGAGGGCAGCAGATGAGAGAATGAGCTTCCCATCACTAGAGGTAATCAAGCAGAGGCTGATGGCTGCCTGCCACAGATGTTCCGGGAAAGCCAATGCACCGAATGATTTGGACAGCCCGCTGACAGGATTAGAGAGCAGTATGCTGGAATCACATATTATTAAAGTGTCCTTGGACATTTTACCTTAGCACCTAAACCTCTATCCCTCTTCTGCAAAATGGGGTTAATGGAAGTACCTGCCATTGGGTGAGAATTAAGTAAGATAGTACATGGAATGAACATAGCACAGGTGTCGGCACATGAGAAACCCTCAATACTTGATAGATATTACTAGGTTGAACCAATCATATTAGGTTGCAGTAGAATATCACTCCTTTCATATGGTCCAACTAGTATTTTTTACTGAGAAACACTGGTTCCTTCTAACCTCTTTGATCTGAGCACTGAAAGCTGTGTGAAGTGTGGTTCTGCATGAGTAGTGGGTCCTCAGCACCTGGCAATGATCTTCTGCCAGGGCCTTTTCAAAAGCATACCGTCCCAGGGCCCAGCCCTCCTGGCAGAGGCAGGTACCTCCTTGCCCAGGTCCTCGCGGATGACCTGGCTGACCTCTTGCATGCTGCTCTTCGGGGCCTGGCTGTGCAGCACCTTCAGTGTGCTGGTGTACTCCTGAGGCAGCAGGTAGTCCAAGGCTGCCAGGTGCTGGCCCACCTTGATGAAGGTGCCCCGGTTGGCACAGCAGAGCTCACAGAGACGCCGGGCAGAACGGAGGTGCACCTGCAGGGAGACAGGCCAAGACCAGAGAGAGAGGTGTGAGTGCACCCTGTCCAGTGGGCATCGACCCTCTGCCCCTCTGCTTGGAAAACCTGATTTACCCTCAGAACGAACACACACACACACACACACACACACACACACACACACCTTCATTCACCTCTTCTCTCAGTGTTCTTCTTCAATCATGGTACCCAGAGCAGTCAATTGCAACCTCATACCAAGGCTGGCCTTCTCATATGGCCGGATGCTTCCAATCTCCTTTCCATCAAACTTACCTGGTCTGGACCCCACTCCCTCAGAAATGGGTGTTCATTCAAGGCTCCTAACCAAATCTCATCTACTAAAGATTCATTCAAGGGTACATCAAGTTAATGCATTTGCCACCCAACCCTCAGACATATTAATAATACTATCTGGATGGAGACCTACGATTTCTAAAACATGGTCATATACATTATTTCTCTTCATTCTTATAGCAGCTCAGGGAGGCAGGTATTGGTATCTTTAAAGATAAAAAACTCAGATGGTTTGCTTATCAAGAAGTAGCTAATAATTTTTTTTTAAGTCTAGAAAACACTCGAAACCTAGAGCTCTTTCAACTCAGCAAACTTTTGCAGTGATCTCATATTAACTGGAGCAAAAAGTTTCCTGGCACATGGAGCAGGCCACCAGGCAGGCTGTCTAGGACAGGACAGCCTTAACTTGCGGCCTGATGCCCACCTGTCCTTCCAGTGCTGGGAGGTGGGTATCAGCCCCCAGGATGTGCATCCCCAGTCATCACCCAACTCAGCTGAGGGTCTGGGAGCTCTGAGGGCCCTGCCTTCCTGGAGCTACAGCTTCTGAGGTAGGGTGGGCCCATGAGCACACAGAGAAGGCAAGGGAGTCCACTGCCCTGTGGGAACCCTGTACCTCTTCTGCCCATGAAGTCAACAAAGAGAGGATGACCATCTATGATGGACTCACCCTCTCTTAAGTACTATGAAAGATGCTGACATAATTAAGTACATATTGGAGGCAATGAACCACATGAAGAGTTAAATAACAGTGGGCAACCAACATGGAAGAAATGTTGAAAAATCCCATATAATTAGTTGCCAAGTGAACCACACAGAAAACTATTACTTTAGAAATTAAGAAGAGAATACTATAGCCCTGAACATCCTCATCCCAGCAGCCAGGAAGCCTATCTGCCCCCTTCCACTACAGCAGAGCAGATGCCACAGACTCCAGGCAGAGGCAGGACGTCCTTAAGCCCTGAGGGACCCCCACTGCTGGTTCTGCTGGCCACCTCTGCCTCCCAGCCCAAGGTACCCCCAGGGAATGCTGTGCACATGACTCCATTCCCCTGGGCAGAATCCTCCATCCTTGATGTGGATACTAATCCAAGCTGGGCCATGGAGGAGCTTCTTTCCCAGATGGGAGGTTATAGGGAAAAGAGAATTAAGGATTGACAGCACACTCTACATGAATTAAAGGATTGTGAGGGATGGGAATAGATTCTCTCTTTTTTGTATATATTTTTTTATTGACTTCTTAGACACAGAGGAAGAGAGAGGAGAGAGAAAGATGGATGGATGTGAGAGTAAAACATCGATAGACTGCCTCCTGCACACCCTTCACCTGGGGATCGAGCTGGCAAACCGGGCATGTGCCCTGACTAGGAATCGAAACGGCAACCTTTTGATGTTGGGAATAGATTCTCTCTTTTTTGTATATATTTTTTTATTGACTTCTTAGACACAGAGGAAGAGAGAGGAGAGAGAAAGATGGATGGATGTGAGAGTAAAACATCGATAGACTGCCTCCTGCACACCCTTCACCTGGGGATCGAGCTGGCAAACCGGGCATGTGCCCTGACCAGGAATCGAAACGGCAACCTTTTGATGCGTGGGACAGTGCCCAACCAACTGAGCCACACTGGCCAGGGCTCTTTTTAAAGAATTTGAGCATCTGCCCTGACCGGGTTGCGGTTGATCCCCAGTTGGGGGCATACAGGAGGCAACCAATGGATGATTGATTCCCTCTCATCATTGATGTTTCAATCTCCCTCTCCCTCTCCCTTTCTCACTCTGGAATCAATAAAAACATATTAAAAGAATTTGGAACATAAGGTCAGTAGTGCGATGGCTGGCCAAGGCCACACTCAAACCCTTGTTCTAAGGAAGCAACAAAGAAGGTTAATACAGTCAAACATGGAACTGGGCACATCCTCACAATACAAGGGTCCAGGCTGTTATAAACAAACCAGAGGCCTGCGGGATTGGGCTGAAACCAGCTCTCCAACATCACCCAAGGGGTCCCGGATTGTGAGAGGATGCAGGCCAGATGAGGGACCCCACCAGTGCACAACTGGGGCCAGGAAGGGATGCAGGAGGTTGGCCAGCTGGGGAGGGACCGGGGGAGGACTCCAAGGCGTGTCCAGCCCATCTCGCTCAGTCCCAATAGGCCAGACCCCAGCAGAAAGCTAACTTACCAGTTGGAGCGTCTGCCCCCTGGTGGTCAGTACACGTCATAGTGACTGGTCAACTGGTTGACTGTCTGCCCCCTGGTGGTCAGTGCACGGTCAACTGCCTGCCCCCTGGGGGTCAGTGCACGTCATAGTGAGCGGTTGAGCGGCCTTAGCACATCATTAGCATATTACGCTTTGATTGGTTGAACAGCTGACTGGTTGACCGGACACTTCACATATTAGGCTTTTATTATATAGGATGACTTTTTGCAGCTCAAGTAATTGTCCCCCAATTCCAACCCAGCGGAGGAGAGGTCACATTATTCAACAGGTGGCCAGAAAGGCATCCACAACCCATTAATTCTAAAGCAAGGTGTGACCAGAGCCCAGGTCCAGCCTGATGCTCCGGTGAGGCTGCCCTGGCACCCAGCAGCCACCCCTCACCCTAAGGAGGCCCACTCAGCCCCTACTCAAAGCTGTTCCAGGGTCAATACCAAATGGAACAGAGGATTGGAAAATAGGGTAAGGATACACACCCTTGTTGCCTCCCCTTGCAGTAAAGACATCAACCATTGTGCACTCACTGGGACTTACAGCAGGCTGAGTGCTGTGCCCTCTACCACAGGGGACACCTGACAGACATGTGGCAGCGAGATCCACCGTGGGAGCTCATGGATGGAAGGCCCAAAAAGGCTGAAATCTGAGGAAAGGCTTGGCTCCCGGCAGGAGAAGCCGGGTATGTGCCACTCATGAACAGATGCCTCTCAGCTCCAAGCCCACCCTCTTTGCCCTGAACTGTGACATTGGAGCAAAACCCTGTGTCATTTCTCCTGTCAGATGGTGGCTTTTGGGCTTTGTCAACAGGGCTCTGGAGGGATAGTGGAGGCCACAACAGAGCAAGGATTCTCCCTTGCTGGTCCCAATGAGCTGCCTTCAGCACAACAGCCAGCAGGCCAGTGGCTTGGGAGTGCCCACTTCAGTGGCCCTCACAGACCAGCCATCCCCAATAAATTTCTCCTCCACCTCGTGGGTCCCTCCCATGGAGCAGCTCAGACCCACACCCTCCAGCGAGTGTTCTGACTACCCAGCAGGCCTCTCCTGCACATCAGCTCCAGCCAATTTCTCCGCCACCAGGAAGGCTGCCCCCATGGACCACGCCTTCCACCACATCTCAACACCCAGGCAGCTCAGCTTTGCAGGTGGGAAGCCCTGGCTGAGTCTTCAGTTTTGTCCTGGTTCACTACCCCTCGGCCCTACAGGGAGCAGCTGCTCTGTGCGTTTGCTACTTCTGTACCCTTAGAATCTTCTTTTACTCCTTTTAGGAGTAAATTACCTTTTACTAGTTAATGATCCTTTTTATTAAATTTTCCCCATTCAAATTACTGGCATGACTAGACTCTGGCTTATATAAAAGGTTAGCCCCTGAAATTGAATTTGAATAGATTAGGGTAAAAAAGGAGGGCATTTCAGAATGAGAGAACATAACCACGTCCATCTGTGTGTGTGTATTCATATGCATGGTGTGTGCATTTGTGTGCATGTGTGCGGGTTTGTATGTAAGGATGTGAGTGCATGCATGCGTATGTGTGTGCATGTGTTTGTGCGCGTTGTGCATGCATGTATGTGTGTTTGTGTACGTGTGCACGTGTGTATTAAATACTTCTACGATTTTCTTTTAACGATGCACAACTGCATTTGTCTGCCTTTGGCAGCCCTCAGAAAACATCAGTGTCACCCTGCCAAGCCTTCCCACCAGGGAACAGAGCCAGGGTTCTGCTGCCCTTATCTATGGCATAAGACAGCCTCAGGTAGGGTGTCTCTTGGCACAAAGTGATAGTCACCTTCAGGACTGTGTCTAGGTAATGCTCTGCGTGGGCCATCTCTGGTGACACAAGCCCAGCTTCCTGACAAGCCCAGTCTACTGACTCACCAGGTACTTGGCACATCCGCCATTAGGGTAAATCATGTGTGTCCCCTGTTTGCTCTGTGTACCTCAGGGCAAACCATGTGTCATAGTGTAGGTTGATGGTGACTATAGGTCTTACACTCACAAAGCCATCATCCATGGAAGTGAGTCAGCACCTACTTGCTGCTCATATTTCAACTAAAGAGGTTCCAAAATCACCTTCAGCCAGCTTCTAAATAAACACACACAGTCACATGAGGGTGAGGGACACTGACATTCACCAAAAAATTAAAATCTCTTTTAAGGCCAAAAGACACCATTCTGAGTACCAGAGCAGGCCCTCTGCTCTCCAGGGTCCTTTCCAGCTCCGGCTCCTGCAGCTTCACTGTCCTTTGGGATCAGAAGGCAGCTAACACTCGGAATTTTAAGAAACTACTGATTCAGTGCAAACCCCCCCCCCCCTTTTCAGCATCATTTAATTTGGTATTTTAAAGGGCTAAGCCTGCTGGGAGCAGGAAACATACAGGCATTCTCTCCTACCCAGGACCCGGTTCCTGACCATGCGAGTGTGCTCAGTGAGAAGCACAGCTTCCAGGATCTCCCAATCTCTGCATCCCCTTGAATCTGAGCCTTCATACTACGCATCTCTCTGAGCACTTACACAGGCATACATAACAGGAGGGAAATGCACATAAATGAAAGTCAGTTTATAACAGTTCCATTCAATAGAACTTTCTGCAATGATGCAGGTGTTCTGTACCTGCACTGTCCAAAATGCAGCCACTAGCTACATGGCCACAGTGGCCACTGAGCACTTAAAATGTGGCTAGTACGACTGAGGAACTGAATTTTTCATTTTATTCAAATTTAAATCATTCACATTAAAATTGACACATGTGGCTAGTGGCTACCATATTGGACAGCTCAGGTTTATAAATTAATAACAACTATCATAAATAAATAGAAATATATGGATGGAGGTGCCAAAGCTTCAGGATTTTATAAAGGTAAGATCTCTGGGGAAGTCCTAGGAGTCCTTGTCTCCATTTGATTTAGTTTATCAGTATCTTGGATGGTATAAGCTAAAAACTCAAGGACTTTGAAATTCAAGCATCCTTAGCTCTGTCTCCGGGCTAAGAAAAAATAAGATAAAAGCTGTCATTTTTGTTCCTGGTTCTATTCTAAGAACCTAACACGTATTAATATATCAACCCTATGAATTAAGTACTATTATAACAAGTGAGAATACAGAGGCACAGAGTGATATAACTTGCACAAAGTGATTCAGCTAGTAAATGGCAAGACCAGAATTTAATACCAAGGAGTCTGCCTCCCAAGTTCACACTCATAACCTCAAACCATGCTGCCTCTCCAACCCACTTCAGACAAGAGGGCAGGAGAAAACATGTTCCAGAGATGAATAAACATTATAATTAGTGTAAATTAAGCATCAATCCAGAGCATAAAATATTAAAACAATTAGAGG
>NW_006383013.1:3549883-3597127 GCF_000327345.1 Myotis davidii | reverse complement strand
CTCTGTTTCCAGGCTAAGAAAAATTAAGATATCAGCTGTCATTTTTGTTCCTGGTTCTATTCTAAGAACCTAACACGTATTAATATATCAACCCTATGAATTAAGTACTATTATAACAAGTGAGAATACAGAGGCACAGAGTGATATAACTTGCACAAAGTGATTCAGCTAGTAAATGGCAAGACCAGAATTTAATACCAAGGAGTCTGCCTCCCAAGTTCACACTCATAACCTCAAACCATGCTGCCTCTCCAACCCACTTCAGACAAGAGGGCAGGAGAAAACATGTTCCAGAGATGAATAAACATTATAATAAAAAAATAATAATAAATAAATAAATAGTCATTTTTTAAATTATTATTCATTTAAATTTTTAAAAAGTTACCCATTTCTCCCACCCTTGCCTCTTGCAACCTCCACATTGTTATCTGTATCTGTAAGCCTGGTTTTGTTTTGTTTTGATTTGATTTGATTCTACACATAAAAGAGATCATACTGTATTTGTCTCTCTGTGTCTGACTTATTTCACTTAGCATAATGCCCTCACCATCCATGTTAGTGCAAATGGCAAAATTTCATTCTTTTTTATGGCTGAGTAATATTCCATTGTGTTTATGTACCACATTTTCTTTAACCATTTATCCATTCATGGTTGTTTCCATATCTTGGTTATTATAAATAATCCTGCAATGAACATGGGGATATTCATACATCTTTTCAAATTAGAGTTTTAATTTCCTTCAGATAAATACCAAGAAATAAAATTGCTGGGTCATACATAGGTAGCTCTATTTTAAATTTTTTTAGGAACTCAATACTGTTTTCCATAGTGGTTGCACCAATTTACCTTTATACCAACAGTGCACAAGATGTCTCTTTTCTCCACATCCTCACCAACACTTGGATAATCATTTATTTAGTGCCCCATTCTAAGTACTATTTCTGGCTCACAGTAAACATTCACATATAGGTTGCAGTGGTTGTTATCATTTTTAAATCTGTACAATATCTCTGTAAAATGACCTTAATATGTATCTTTAAGGATGAAGAAATAACCCCAGAGAGGTTCAGTGGTATTCTCAAGGGCCCAGAGCCAGTATTTGGTGAATTATTGGGGTGCTCACCCAGGCGCCAGGAAGAGGCATCAGCTGAATTTCTCTGTGTACAAGCATTGTGGGGAGGCAAGGAAGTATAACCAGGGCCCTCACGGGCCAAGGGCTTACCATGTAGACCGAGAGGTGCACATGCACCCATGGAACTAGAATCACCAATGGCAGGCAGGAAAGGTACTGCTGAGCTCTCCCAGGCCTGCCAGGTGCTGGGGAGGGCACCAGGGTGGCCATGGAACTTGAGTCAAGTCCAGGTGATATAAAAGTCCAATGCAAGCTGGCATTGGTCTTGAATACAATAAGAGGGGATCATAAAACATAATGACTAATAGCTCTGGCTATGGAATCAAAAAGACCTGGGTTCAAATCCCGATTTCCTACTGACTTGCCATATAACCAGGGCCAACTTGCTAAACCTTAGAGCCTCAGTTTCCTCATCAGTAAAAGGAAGAGAAAAGTGATAACTGTGTTGACCAAATGAAGCAAAGCATAAAAAAGCTTAGCACAGGCCCCAGCATATGTACAATCAGTGCTCAGTGAATGAATAGAGACAGAGGTGTGAGGGAATCAATCTTTCTTGAAAGCTGAAATTTAAAAAAAAAAAAAAAAAGAACTTGAGGCCCATCTACTCCCTATACTTCGTTCAGTCGAACAAGCCTGGACCACAACCTAACAGACAGAAATAACAGTTAATTTCAAACTGTGTCATTTAAATTGCAAAGCATCCGTGCATAAGAAGAGCTAAAGAGGCCTATTCTAAATACACCAATTTCAGGTTCTCTTCCCCAAAGATCTCCCTAGTTCTGCGACTACCCCAATACTGATCACCCATTTCCCCCTTAGACCTGAGTCCTGCCCTTACCCAGCACCTGGCTTCCCTGACTGGTTTGGATGTGTCACTGCAGCGTACCCTCACGGCAAGCCCCTTACTCCCCCAATCCATCCCTGCCCAAAAAATAGCAGAAACAGCTGGCATGGTCTCCCTGCCCCTCCTCCAACTTCATTTTTACTCCCAGCTCAATAACTTGCCTTATGATTATCTCATTACCAATAACCTTGCTGTAATGAGTTTTAATCTGCCTTACATTAATTAAAAACACTCTCATTAGTCAACTTGGTTTGGGGTTTGGGAGGGGGCAGTGAATAACTAATAAGATCAACTTACTGTTGATTAGTTATTGATTGAGAGGGATGGAGCAAAGGCCTAAGGAGGGCAATTCTTGACTTGTGTCTAAATCCCAAGAGCAAGGGTCTCGGCCCCCAACCTTGGCAGAAAGTTACCAAACTCAGACTGAATCAACGGGGCTCCCCATCAGAATGGGGCAATATCTCTAATGGGATTTAGGGGTGAGTATGAACAGAGAGGAAAGAGACAGTCAGACACACATATATACATATCCCACACACACAGGAAGAGTCAGTGAAGGAGAAGGTGACAGACAGATCCCAAAACAGAGAAGGACCTTTGATTAATTCTTCTAGTCAAAAACTCAAGGCCCGAAGGAAATACACTGAAATATTAATAGTGGCATCTCTGGGCTGTGAGATTACATGAGTATTTTTTCTTCTTTATAGGTTTTTCAGTATTTTCCAAATTTCTTTAAATTAATGTATATTATATCAATAATGAGGGAGACATTTTTTGTTTTAATCATCCCTTCTTCAACATCTTCTGGAAACAGAAAAGTCCAGCTGATTTTTTTTTCAGCTTTAAATGTACAAGACTCTGCCACGCAGACTTTGGTGCAGAGGGAGGACTCCAGCACCTCCTCCCTAATTTTATAGGACACTATGATCCACATGTGTGTTTTCATCATGAACGTGAAATTGTAACTCCCCCCTCATCCCAAGAAATCAGTCCAGGACTGCCTGGAAGGTCTCTTTTCTGATGTCCCCCTTTGCTTTAAATTGTCATTTAGGCAACAAAGTAAAATTCATCATGTCTTACAGGGAGGGGAGGAAGAGGTTGCAGTTTCTAAATGTTTTGAAGGAGACCGACGTAAAATTTAATCCCACTCCATGGAGCGTCCTCTGTCTCTCTTCTCAGCTATATCCATAGGGTCCCTGGGAAGGTTAAATGAGGTACTCCAGGCAGCCAGAGCCGGCATTGCTGTGCTGTTGTAAGGGTAGCGAGGACTTGTTTTAATGAGATACGGCAAGACAGACACAGAAACAGCTCTCACAAAGGAAGAAGTTTCACTCACAGTTCCCAGCAGCAGGAGGCTTGGCAGGCCATGCAGGGCCACACGAGGAAGCACTAGGGTTGGCCGAGAGTACGGGGAAGGAGGAGAAAATGTGGGCAAGAGCTTTCATTGTAGATTCCGTGGAAAAGAACCAGTGAGGAGGAGTAAGCAAGCTTAGGACTGACTAGATTGAATAACTGCTGTAGGCTTGGGAGCACAGGGCATGTCCCTAATTGTTTGGTACCTGGCCCTGGTGTATATGGGGCAGGTGGACAGTGTCCCAGGGAATAACTACTCAATAATGGAGATGGTTGGAGGCATGGGCTCTGAACTGGTTGGTGTGCCTATGAAAGGCATGCTTTCCGGTGAGGTGCTTGCTCTCTCCATGAATTAGTTCCTCCAGTGTCAACAAAACCCGATGTCAAAGGACCAAAAAAATACGGGGGGGAAGGGGGGGGACAACATGATAAATACAATATTCTAGGTATACTCCCTCAGGGATCTCATTCAGGATAACGGTTGTAAATACCATCTACCCACTAACATCACACAAGAGTAACTACACAAGAGTTTTTTTTAATATTCTGTCTCTTCAAAGGTAATCACTTAAACAAAAATAAAACAATGTAATGTAGAGTTTATAATACATGTAAAAGCAAAATGTATTGCATCATAAAGGCTGGGAAGAAAGAAAGTATACTATTGTAAGATTCTTATATTCTGTGAAGTAGTATAATGTCATTTGAATGTAGACAGTGACAAGTAAAAACTGTATGCTATAAACTAATATAATCACTAAAATAACAAAAAGAATTATAGCTCATAAGCCAAAACAAAGAGATGAAATGGGATCATTTTTCCTTACTGAGTAGTATTCCGTTGTATAACTATATCACAATTCATGTATTCATTTATCTGTTAAGTATAAATAAAGCTGTTATAAACGTTCAGGTACATAAACATATGCTTTCATTTCTCATGAGTAAGTATTTAGGAATGTAATGATCAAACTGTTTGATAGGTATATGTTTAACTTTTTAAGAAATTAAACAATTTTGTGAAGTGGCTGTACCATTTTAAATTCCCATCAACAGAGTATGAAAGTTCCTCCACATCCTCCCAATGCTTATAGAGTAAGTCTTTTTCGTTTTAGTCATTCTAACACATGGGTAATGTTACTTCATTATGGTTTAAATTTATGTTTCCCTAAGAGTAATGATGTTAAGCATATTTTCATGTGCTTATTTGCCATCTGTATATTTTCTCTGGTGAAATGTCCATCCAAATCTTTTGTCCATTTTTTAATGGCTTGTTTGGTTTCTTATTATTAAGTTGTAGGAATTCTTTAAATTTCCATATATGAGTACTTTATTTAATATATGATTTGAAAATATTTTCTCCTAATCTGCAGTTTGTCTTTCTTTTCATATATATAAATAAAATCTATCATTTAGAAATTTCTCCTAAGAAAATAATCCAAGACATGAAAAAGAGAATAGTTAAGTAAATTGTGTAACAGTTACACAATGGCATATTAGGTAGCCATTTTAAATGAACACTATGTAGCAACATGTAAAAATGCTAAGAACATGTTAAATGAGAAAAACAGTTCATGATATTAATAAAACATTATGGATATAATAGAAAAGGGTTAGAAGAGAGTATATTGAAATCATATTGTTTAAACTGGTAAAAGGCTAGGTAATTTTTTTTTAAACATATTTTATTGATTTTTTACAGAGAGGAAGGGACGGGGATAGAGAGTTAGAAACATTGATGAGAAACACCGATCAGCTGCCTCCTGCACACTCCCCACTGGGGATGTGCCCACAACCAAGGTACATGCCCTTGACCGGAATCGAACCTAGGACCCTTCAGTCCGCAGGCTGACGCTCTACCCACTAAGCCAAACCGGTTAGGGCTAGGTAATTTTTCTTGACTCTAATTTTTTTATAATAAAGTTATTGCTTTAGTTATTTTTATTTTTAAAATTGAGATATAATTCACATACCATAAAACTTACCATTTTTAAGTGTACAATTCAATAGTGGTTACTATACTCACTAAGTTGTGCGACTACACCACCATCTAATTCCAGAATATGTAGAGAGCGCCTGGGAAGGCACATGAGCATTTATCTAATTATTGTCAGCTGAATCCAGTGGCCTTGGCAGAGCCACATCCTGGAAACACACCTTGCCAGAGGTAGAAATGTTGTCAGCTTGACCTTCAGCCCACATGCCAGGGGGTAGGTTTTATTATCTAAATCCAGCCAAGCACCAGGAATGAATACGACTCAGGCCCACCCAAGAATGCACATAATCTCCTTTGTCTTGACCTTTAGTAAAACTTCCTGGTTTTTGCTGTATAAGATAAACATGCTGTATTGGCTCTGGGACCCTATATCTCCCCCAAGACCCACGTGGTCACCTGAGCTCGGCCTCATGTAGCAGGTCACCTGCTTCCAATTTAAAAAATAATAATAGATTTTCTCAATCCCCCCTAGCCCCTACTTAGGAACCGGACCACTCTCTAGCCGTGCTGGGCTCGGAAAATAGAGAAATATTTACAAGAATATATAAACTGCTAATTTTAAATCAATTATAGTATTTTAGACACATTTTATATAAATATCCATCTTGAGTCTTTTAAACAAAAGATTCCTGTCTTCATCCAATTTCTATGTGTTCATTAATAGATGATAAAGGCTGTGAATGCCCACATACGTATGTTTCCTATCATCTTACGTTTTACTAACACCCAAGTTCAGTTAATAATTTCATATTAAAATGAGAATCAAACTTAAGTTGCCAAATAACTTGTCAGCATAATACAAGTATAAATAGGTCCCTGATTTGTAATTTTCACATACTCTTCTCCATAATCACTAGTTTCTATTTGAATTGTTGGCTCACTGTACCAGCATACGATATAAGCTGCTGGGAACAAATCTTGCTCATCAGACACTGTGATAATGGTCCCCAGTAGTGAATTCACAGTCACTTACAGTGCATGAAACCTTGGACACACATTATCTCACCTGATCCAGGCAAGAGCCTTGTAGTGGGTACTATCATTCTCCCCACTGCACAGATGCAGGAATTGAGGCTCCAAAAAGTTAGGGGCCTTGCCAGGGTTATTCGGCCAATAAGTAGTAGATACAGGGTTTGAGTCATTATCTTCTGATTCCAAAACCTGTCCCTTTCTACTAAAATCTGCTGCCCCTCCAAACACACTGTTAAGCATTCCTCATGAACTCAAAGAAAGAAATCCAGGCAGCCAGTGCTTGCAATGGGCCCACCGTGTTGCCCTCCCCACACGCTCACAACCCCCACTCCTGCCCCAGCTGAGTCTCAGCTATATCCAACAGCTGGGCCACACGGCCGCCATGGCGCCTGGCCATGTCTGGCCTCCCAGGAGCTGTTCCAATAAATCAGCTAACAGCATGGAGATTAGGAACAAATTCATGAACATACAGAGGCCTGGAAAGCACCACTTGCACAAACAAACTAAGATCAGAGAACCACTGGAAGTGAGGGAGGCCCAGGAGGCATAAGGCCTCCCACTGCAAACACTGGACAAGACCACAGACCATGAGGCCCAAGGAGGCGGGTCAGGAAGGGACAGGGCACTGGTCACAGTGGAAAACAGAAAACAGCTTTCAGTGATAACCCCCCAAAAGTCCCCACTGCCTTCGGTATGACATTCAACTCCTACCAGGCCCCCCATGATGCAACTCAGGCACCCTCCCACCTCGTATCTTACCTCCCCACTCACTCACTATCCACCCGCCCGCCCCCAACCCGCCTGGTGATCAGTCACCTCCTGTGCCATCCTCTGCCCCCCAACTACTTTGCACGGGAAGATCCACAATCTCACCACTCTCTTCCCTTCTCACCTGTCAAAACCCTCTTCAGCCTGGACCCAAGCCTCCCTCCCAGCCCTCCCCTCTTCCTAGCCCCAGATGGCCCCTTCTCTCCATTCTCCTCTCCTCCCGCCCCTCCCCCCCCCACTCATCTCCCTCTCAGGCGATGCTACTGCCTCCCCCAATCCCAGAACTAACAGCAGAGCCAGGAGTTCCACCCTGTGTGGCTCTCAATCCTCCCTTTATCTGAGGCTCCCTTGGAAATAACGGGGCTCTGGCCCATGCCACAGCTCTGGGGCTATGTTCATCTGCTCTGCTCTGGCTCAGCCAATGGAAAGCAGGGAAGCAACCCCAGACATGGCCATGGTGCAACCGATCTGTGACCCCAAGTGTGAGCAAGTCAAACAATGCAAGGGATGGCCACTCATCCTGCAGGAGTCAGCTCAAAGTCCCTTTCCCCCTGGTCCACAGGAGAGGTGGGCATAAGAGGATGGGGCTGGCACCAGGTGGGCATTGGTACCCAGTCTCCAAACTAGGTCAGGGGTGGGAGGTACACAATGGCTTAGGAGTTCAGCGACAGTATCAGGGAAGAGGCTACAATGATGTTCCCGTCAGAGGGGAGACCAGGCAAAATGGCCCCCAAAGCCCCTTTCGGCATCTGGGCCTGGGGGAGTCACAGCAGGCCTCCAGGGCTGCATCGCATGCTCCAAAAAAAAGACAAATTTCTTTGGAGCATTAAGTGTATCAACAAAAGCTGCCCCAGAAGTGCAGGCATTTACTGACGTAGCACCATTTCACACTTGGCTATTATACTGTGAGAGTCGTCGTCATCACCAAACTACAATTCCAGGAGCACTTCAAACCCAGAAGTCCCATAGCATTCCATAGGGAACGCAGAGAAGTGGGTGTTGAGTGGTAACTCTGAAGGACAATGAGAGGGATGACCATGGGAAGGTCGTGTGTCCATATCCAGCAAGAATCTAGAACAGGGGTCCTCAAACTTTTTAAACAGGGGGCCAGTTCACTGTCCCTCAGACCGTTGGAGGGCCGGACTATAGTTTTAAAAAAACTATGAACAAATTCCTATGCACATTGTACATATCTTATTTTGAAGTAAAAAAACAAAACGGGAACAAATACAATATTTGTATTTGCATGTGGCCCGCAAGCTGTAGTTTGAGGACCCCTGATCTAGAAGGACAATGCAATAAAAATGTAACATTTTAGCCTGACTGGTGTGACTCAGTTGTTGAAGTGTGGTGCTACGCAACGAAAGTTCACAGGTTAGATTCCAGTCAGGACATATACCCAGGTTGTGGGTTTGATCCCCTAGGGGGCAACCAATCGATGTTTCAACCTCACATCAATCTCTTCCTTTCTCTCTCTCTCCCCCCCTCCCTCCCTCTCCACCTCCTATTCTCTCTCTTTAAAATCAATGAAAGCATGTCCTCAGTAAGGATTAAAAAAAAAAAAAACACTTTAACTAAGTTACTAACACTTATTAGGTACTTACTATGTGTTAAATGAGATAATATATTTATTATCTCATTTAATTCCACAACCACCCAAAAAGATAGACACAATTATTATCCCCTATTTTACAGATGAAGAAGCTATGGTTCAGAAAGGTTTAATTACTTGGTAAAGGCACCCAGCTAACTAGTGCCAAAGCTGGGACCTGAACCCAGAAACTGACTCCCAGACCACAGTGCTCGTTAACCACAGTGAAACATTTCTTAGAATACCTGGATACTTCAGGACAAAAAAGGGTTTTGAACCAGGACACAAGAGATCTGGACTGTGGGCCAATTCCGCCCCTACTTATGTAATCCTGATCAAATCATCCCAGCTCTCTGGACCTTATCGGGCTCATTTGTGAATGAGAGATGGAGCAGAATCAGGAATAGCAAGTGGGTAACATCGCGTCTCTCCTCTGTGACCACACATCAGACATCACTAATCCACCACAACATGCAGTCACTGAGCCCAGGTGGAGATTCACTTATTCTCCACTCTGCTCTAAGACAACTACTTATCAATCGGAGTTGGCAAATGAAATATGTTTGCTTTCCCAGAGTTAGATTGTTTCTAAGGCAGTGGTTCTCAACCTTCCTAATGCTGCAGCCCTTAAATACAGTTCCTCATGTTGTGGTGACCCCCAAACATAAAATTATTTTTGTTGCTACTTCATAACTGTAATGTTGCTATTGTTGTGAATCGTAATGTAAATATCTGATGTGCAGGATGTATTTTCATTGTTACAAATTGAACATAATTAAAGCATAGTGATTAATAACAAAAACAACATGTAATTATATGTGTGTTTTCCGATGGTCTTAGGTTTTCCTGTGAAAGAGTCGTTTGACCCACAAAGGGGTCGCGACCCACAGGTTGAGAACCGCTGCTCTAAGGTGTCTTCTGATCCTAACAATCTACAACTGTGTTTACTGAGCTTCTAAAGACAACATTTCATTCTAACCCCACTCCAACTGTAGTTGTCCTGACACCTCAATCTTCCTTCTGCAGAATGGACATTATGTTACGTGTGGTCCGCTCCACTTTCTTTGCTACCCACAATGAACACCACTCCAAGCCAATGCCCAATCTGAGTTACAAAAACTGGATCTACTCTCAAGGTGGTCCAGCCAGGACCCTCTCTCACCTCTGCCTCAATCAGGGAGACCAATAAAGGAGAGATCTAAGGGTAAGGCCACTGACAGGACAGAATGAACGGGTACAGGTTCCTGTGCATTAAGCACTGTGTCTCCAGAAAATTTCAGTTCAAATGCAAATACTCCCTAGAGGTGGTAATGCAGGAAATTGTTTTCTGTTGTCACTTTGGCAGGAGTTTCTTTAACCTGCCTGTTTTTCCAGCTTCCGCAACTGAGAGTAGAATTCTATGGAATGGGATAGTTTCCAAAAATATAGGTTCTGTTTCAGAGGCCATCCAAAAAGAAAGTTGCAGAAGGGGGCATCTGGGGAGGGCAGCTGCTAATGGCTGAGAAAGCTTAATGAATAAAACATGCTACACAGCTGCCAAGAATATTTGTATTTTAATAGGGAACAAGTTTTAGCCAAAGGAATTAATCTCTAATGGTGGAATTACAAGCATCAGCAATGATTTAGGGAGGTATTAAGGAAAGAAAGTTGTTCCAGCATCCCTGAAATCCCAACGAATAAGCTGACGTGAGTGTGCAAGCCCTCGGCAAACAGTGCACATGCTGCAAATGTAACAGATTAATAATATTACTGGCAACTTGTGACTCTGCCTGCCAGTGAGCAAGCCTGCCACCACACAGACAAACCCAGATGTCTACAGGAGCCCAGGACACGCACTCTTCAGTCTGGAAAGCATCCATTTGGGAGCCTAGTTGCCAGAAAAACTAAAGAGAACCCTTCCCTCCATGTGCCCCTTAATCATACACACTGAGAAGATACATAATTAATTTGTTCTCAACAGTTACTCTGCCGCTGGAAGAGTGATGGCACTTCTAGAATGACAATTACAGACAGAAAAAACCAATGTCAGTCCACAAGCAGAATAACATATGCAGTCAGCCCTCTTCCCTTCCCTTCCCCATCATCTCTGTCCAGGCCATGGGCCTGGGTGTGGAACAGGAGTCTCTTTCACTTCCTCACAGCCTGGAGATGTTGGGGGCTGGTGGGAAGGAACACAAAACAAAACTCAGCAAGATTGAGAGAAAGAGGCCTGATGCTGAGGGAATAGGTACAAAGTTCAGGTGCAATGTGAAGATCAACAGGCAGGGCATTTGGGGAGCAACTGAACATGCATAGGAATTAGATGACGTTAAAAAAAAACTCCTGTTAATTTCATTATGTGACATGTGGTCAGCTCCACTTTCTTGTTCATGGTGATAATGACATGAATACTTAGGAAAACACCCATTGTTAGAGATGCACATGGAAATGGCAGGAGAAAAGCCATGATTTCTATCATTTAAAATTCTTCAGTATTGATTACAACAACATCTTTTAGATCTAGGTGCCCGGTATATGGTTCTTCATATTATTCTCTCTATTTTTTAATTGCATCTGAAACTTTTCATATATTTTGTTTTGAAAACTCAAAGGCAGATCCCAGCCTGTTGTTCCTAACTCTTCGTTGCTCCTGTGTTCTCAACCTGAGCCAGCCTCTCCCGTCTCATTTTGTACCACATGGCCTTTCATTCACTCTATTCCGTCACGCTAGCCTCCTTTCAGCTCTGTAACCGAGCCAAGAATTCCCATCTCAGGGATTTCAGGCTTGCAATTTCCTCTTCTCAGGGCCAGCTTCATGGGCATGTGACCAGTGAGGCCACACTGAGCCCCACACTTGTGATTTAATATGGAAGGCCAAATAATGCCAACTCCCCCTCCAACAAAGATGGTCGTGACACAGAACCTGTGAGTGTGTTCCTTACATGGCAAAAGGGAATTAAGGTTACAGGTGAAATTAAGGTTGCTAATCAGCTGACCTTGGGACAGAGAGGTTATCTCAGATTATCCAGGTGGACCCAGTTACCGCTACCTTCACGGTGGGGTTCAGGATCTGAAGCAGTGGCCGCTGCACAAATGAAAATGCCACACAAGAAATATGAATTTAGCAGGCAAGGGGAGCCAGATGGAGCCTCTTTCTTGAAGAGACACACCAACCTCTGGCCTGGTCCGCCTTTTATTTACTTGAATACACATTTGCCCATTAACGATGCATACGGACATATCAAAGGTGACGTTTGGTAAACAGTAAAAGGATTATCAGGCTAGGGAATTGCCTTGAGCCACCACTATCTCAACATGAACAATCGTGCTTAGCCTCAGCCCTGCTAACATCCAAGGTCCTTTGGCCTTCCGTGTTCCTTGGTGCACACTCATGACAGTATCTGCAAGCGGTGGCTTCCCGCACCCAGTGTGGTCACAATGGTCCTGTTAAGTGGAACAGGGGGCACACAAGAAGAGAACCAGAGAGGTGGCAGAGTGAGGACTTGCCCAGACATTGCTGGCTTTAAAGATGGGGAAAAGGTGCCACCAGCCAAGGAATGCAGGTGGCCTTCAGAAGCTGCAAAAGACCGGCAGCCCCCGGGAGGAACACAGCTCTTCTGACATGTTCAATTTAGCCCATTGAGAACCATTTCAGACTTCTGATCTCCATAACTGAAAGAGAATAAATCTGTATTTTTTTGTTGTGTTTTTAAATCTGTATTAAGTCACTAAGTTTCTGTTAGTTTATTACAGCAGCAATGGGAAACTAATACAGTAGCTGTCTTGAAATTTTTAATTTTATCTTTGAATTCGTGTTTTACAAGTGAAGCCTGATGCGACAATGGAGCACACACTGAGGGATTCAGCTCACACAAAGTCCCAATCCCTAGCGGGCTGCCCACTCCTCACCCCCAGGACCCTGGCTCCTGGGCCTCCCACCTCCACCCCACAGTCACAGCTGCTTTCCACCCAGGGTGGCAACCAGGTTGCCCAGGTAAGGGAAGCCTACACTCTGCCATTGCCCTTCATCTCCACTGGGTGCCAGGGTGCAGACATAGTGTGGAAAAAGGGGCCACATGCTAACCTGACAGGCTCAGTCAGGGAAGGCCTGCATGGCAGTCTTGCAAACTCAAAGACCGAAAGTAACCACAAAGAATGGTCTGAAATTAAACTTTAACTAAAAGCAGTTATGGTGGGTAGTTACATCCTAGGCCGATATCTTCACTGACAAGTCAACCTTTACCTAAACTGAGCCTATCTGTCTTTTTGCATCTAAGATAACATAACCTTTGAAATGTCTAGGTAACTTGTAACTTCCCTTTTTCTGGACCCCTTGGGGCACAACTTAATGTGCTGTGCACCAGGGCAGATACCACAGATTCCCTCATTATTATGAAAAGTTCCTGCACCTACCTAAATATGTGTCCATCATTTTATTTTTTGTCCAATCACAGGGGCTTCCCGCCCCCTTTGCTTTCTCCCACCTCTCCAGTCTATCACCAATGGCTTTCATGTAACCCACCTACATCCCTTTCCTTTGATTGCAATGTATAAATACAAATGTAACCCGCCAAATAAACTCACAAAAATTCTGTACAGGTTTCAATCGGTTTTTTTTTACATTAACAATAGGAAGGGTCGGAGTCATACACATTATTCAATTTCCGCCCCTATCCCAGACTCGCATCACCACCACAAGTTCAACAGGCAACTTGGCAGGGACCTCTCACCCGCCCCCAATCCTGGTTCCGAGCATGTCCCAGCACAGAGGTTACCACCTCCTGAGAGACAGGAGGACCAGAGATAACTGGGGACGACTGGGGGTTATGTAGGTTAGGATGCAGGGCCACAGGAAGGCGATACTGACTTACCCATGCCCAGTGGCCCCCAGTTTGCTTTTGCAGTGGGCCCCAAAAATTATGTAGCCCACCCTGCCTCTTCGTCTAACAGTCTTCCCTCAGCTCTTTTCTTACTGGTTCTTTCATCACTTTCCAATTTCAACTGAAAAGTCCCCGTCAGAGAGCCCTTCCCCAGCCCATCTTCAGTCACTTTTTATCCCATGAGCACATTTTATCTCTTTTAGGGCACTCAGCAAGAGCTGACATTATCTTGTTTACTAACCTCCCGAATCCTCTACAAAGTACTTAGTGAGCCTGGCATGTGCCCAGTGCTGTTCCAAGTGCTGTGGATAAAGCAGCAAGCGATCAGATCGAATCCTTGGCCTCCTAGAGTTGACACTCTGAGTTCCATCAACTGATAGTTATCTCTGGTCCCCTCAAGAATAGGCCATTGCATATCCTGCACCTTGCACAGTGCCTGGCACATGGTGTGCTGGGTGCTCACTAAATATTAACTGCACAATTTCACTACATGAATGAGTGGCTTAGGTACTTGGCGCTGTGACCGTGTATAGCACAGAGATGTCCCTCTTCCTCCTCTAGCATGTGGGGCGTGAAGCTCTGTTCCATTAGCAAGAAACTGCAGGGAAGGAGAGGCCTGGAAACAGACTGGGAAAGGGGGCGGTACCCCAGATCCTGAACCACGCTGCCTTAAATTAGCCTCACATATGTCCCGCCATTATCAGTCAACAGTTTATTTGTATATTTAAGGGAAGTTATTCTGCTAATTGGACATATGTCTCATGGTTCTACAAGGAAAAGTCTATTAAAAAGGCTTGCTGTCGCCAGCAAGAGCTTTGAGGGAAGTTTTACTCAGGGACAGAAAGGAAGCTGAGTAGATTTTAATTTGTTAGAAAATAGCTGCTTGGGGCCAAGACAGTAAAGAAGCAGGAAATCAAGAACAGGCTATTCGATTATTACTGTTATTAACAAGCGCCTCGCTCACCCTTACGGCTGCAGAGTGCCTTCCATCAACTTTATTAGGTATACCATGGCCTTCTCACTATACCTGCTACTCCAGCGATTCCCACCCTGGAGGCATGGCTGGTGAGGCAAGAGAAATGCAGCTCGGCCAGGCCAGGATGAGTATGGCCTCATGGCCCCTGTGGCCCACCCTCCTGAACACAGGAAGCTGTGAGAATTTGGGAGACCAAAGGGCTTCGAGGGAGAAATGGCAGAGGGCTGAGGGGATGGGAGAGAGGTAGCAGAAAACACTGGTTTCTCAAAGTTTGGCAAAGGGTTCAAACTCCCTGATACAGCAAAGAAATCCACACCTCAGCTCGCCCGGAGGAATCTAGTGGTCAGCCAGTCCAGAAGAGACAGCCAGTAAGTCAAGTGGTCACAGGCACCTGCTCAGGAGCCACATTATTGCGGATATACCCAAGACCCGGTTGGATTGAATGCTGGCACCATATCCTAACCTGTGATTGTGACATTATTTAGAATTGATTGATTTCAGAGAGGAAGGGAGAGGGAGAGAGAAAAACATCAATGACAAGAGAGAATCATTGATCGGTTGCCTCCTGCACACCCCTTACTGGGGATCGAGCCTACAAACCAGACATGTGCCCTGACCAGGAATTGAACCGTGAACCTCCTGGTTCATAGGTCGGTGCTCAACCACTGAGCCATACTGGCAGGGCCTTGTTTAGAATCTTGAAGATATCACCCTGGACTGGCTGGGTGGGCCCTAACTCCAAGGACAGTGTCCTTTTAAGAAAGAGAAGAGAAGATGGAGGCAGAGAGTGGAGTGGTAGAGCCACAAGGAGTGCCAGGAGCCACCGGAAGCCAGACACGGCAATGAAGAATCCTTCCTGTGAGCCCCCAGAAGGAGTGTGGCACTGCTGGCACCTTGATTTTGGACTTCCAGGCTCCAAAACTATGAGAGAATACATTTCTGCTGTCAGTGGCCACCGATTTGTGGTCATTTATTATGGCAATCACAGGAAATTGAAACCTAATTACTAGCTGTGGGCCCTCAGACAAATTAATTAATCTGCCTCAGTTTCTTCATCTATAAAACAGGGCTGATAACAATCATATCTACCTCACAGGGTTGCTATGAAGTTCCAGAAGATAATAGAGAGCTCCTAGCATAGCACCTGTCCTTCCATGTTCAGTCTATGTAAACACTTGTTCTTAGCAAACGGAAGCCATTAAAAATATGGTTTTCCAGGCCTCAACCCAGGATCATGGAAAATAAATCTTTAGAGTGTATGGTCTAGAAGTCTGCACTTTGTAAGACTTCCCTGGTGACTCTAATTGCCTAAAGGTTGGGAACCAACAGCAAGCTGTCACACTCCCCTCCATGACAGACAGGCAGACAGAATCTCTCCCGGTTTGGGAAAGCTGCCCTTCCAGATACAGATGTCACCACTGTCCTTGGTAAGCCACTACCTACCTTGGTGGTAAGGAAGTCCCAGCTTATGCCCACCCTGCATCCTTCATCACATAGCTTCAGCCCAGTGCCCTTCACTACCCTCGACAGAGGTAGAGGCCACTTGGGAGCTTTCCGGCGGGAAATGTAATCAGCAAAGGGAAGCCCAGCTGTGGTTAGTCTGGGACAGGGTGTGAGACAGGTAAGAATAGGCAGCAGCTGTGGTTTCTCCAGCTCTTGCCCCATTAGGTGCAGGTCAATGCAGTACCTCAACACAGCACTGTCTCTGGGGAGCAGGGCGCTCTGCCCTCCTCCACCCACCGTCCAAGAACCAGGTGGCCCGGCAGTTGGAAAGCAGCTCTGCGGCAGGAGGAAGCAACCCTGTGTGTCCAGGCAGCCTGTGTCGGCAAGGGGACTGCAGACACATGCGAACGAGGAATCAGCTAATGTGATACTCGTGCTGATCAGGATGGAGAAACGCTGCATACAACAACAGCCTCCCATCACCTGAAACCCAGGGGCTGATTTTGTTTCATTTCAGCTGTGGCCTTTGGAAAGCGATCACTGCCTCTGAACAGCAGCAGCAAACACCACCCCAACAGGCAGCCTCGAGCCTGGAGCAGCACCAGGAGATAAGCAGGGTGAGCTCGGAGAAGAGAAGGGCTGGAAAGAGAGGGGCCAAACCCAGCAGGAGAAAGACCAAGGCAATGGTGGGTGCAAGCCAGAGTTTGGCCCAGCGTCTACTATAGTCGGTGCAGCCTGTGCTTCTCAAAGTGTGACCGGCACCAGTGACGGTGTGCAAAAATGTGGTAAAGAGGCAAATGGGGTGGTACCCAGAATGCTTATTTGCATATGCATTAGACCCCCTAAAAAGAGAGAGCTAGCCTACCAAATCTGCAATTTCACAGACATTTTTCCCTAGAACAAAACCCAGTAATGGAAAAAGAGTCAACAGAATGAAAAATATCATACAAACCAAAAATGGCTGGTCGTTAGGAAGTGCATGGCAGTGATAAACAACCAAATCATGATTGAGCTCATGCCTGGTTAACTAGGAGGAAGGCTGGAGTCAGGGCAGAATTGTAAGGGTAAGGTGTTATTTCTAAAATAGTGAGTACAGGGGTAATCACTACATTATTTTTATACATTAGCCTGGCACACAGCAGGCTTTTCTTAGGTCTTATATATTTCACATTTTTAAAAAGACAAGAAATACACAAACCTGGCAAGATGGGACATTGTTATTGGCTGTGGTCTACAGCAATCAAGGACTTTGAGTGGTCTGCTAGGAACTACAGAGAAGCCACTGTGCTGTGAGCCCCTCCAAGGGAAGCTGGGGTCATGCCAGATTTTCCTCCAGCATCCCCACTGGTGGGAGTGAACCCTCAGATCTCTCCCCAGACCACATGAAGGCCCAAGAGCCCACTCCTACGGAAAGTTCCCCAAGTTTAGAAGGCTGTGGGGTCAGGGCCACTGCAGAAAGTTGTGCAGCTTTGCAATGCAGTACTCAGAGAGCTTTGGGTACACAGAAAACTAAAAAGGACGTGCTAGATTCCATCACAGACTCTCATCCTATTCCAGAGGCCTGGTCCTGAGATGACCCAACTAGAGCAAATTAAATGCAGCTCATGTTCCTGCAGAAATTATCACAAACTGAAAAAGCCAGTCACCAAGAGAGCAAGGATTCAATTTTTCTCCTCCTCTGGGCAGAACACTCTCAGGCAAATGTTCCCTGATGACCAGCAAAAGAGGCACAGAGGGCACCGAAGCTCACTGAAAAGCTTCCACCCAGGCTGACAGACACCGTGCATGCAGAAGAGCTGTGGCACAATCAGACACCACTGCTCCGGGGGAGGCCTTCCTGGGCATGCATCCCACGCCCGGCCGGGTGAGGAGACCCTCTCCTGAAGGGCTCCTGTCCCCGCTCTTCATGGCCCAGGAGCTAGTTGCTGTCAGGAACCGGAGCTGGAATGAAGGCAAATCAATCCTCCTGCAACTGTGATTTCACACCCGCCTCCTCACTAGACTGTGAGCAACTGGAAGGCAGAGGACATGTCTTATTTTCCTTTACTTCTTCTGAGCCTGGGCCTCACACAGAACCTGGCACACAGCAGGCTCCATTAATATGGGCTAAAATGGATGGAAGAATTGGCCCAGCCAGTGTTGCCCAGTGGTTGAGTGTTGGCCTATGAACCAGGAGGTCATGGTTCGATTCCTGGTTAGGGCACATGCCTGGGTTGGAGTGCAATCCCCAGTAGGGGGCGTGCAGGAGGCAGCCGATCAGTGATTCTCATCATTGATGTTTCTCTCCCTCTCCCTTCTTCTCTGAAATCAATAAAAATATGTTTAAAAAATAGATGGAAAGTGGTGGAGACATGTCCTGACTTGGCCAGGATGGTCCCAGCTTTCAGAGTATATTTCTGAAGAGCCAGACACTGCTACAGTTCCCCTTGTAGAACAACAAGCTCTTTAAACTGCCAACTGCATTGCCTTCACTAAGCTGGTAGGATGGTTATCCTGCAAACTGGCAGCTTTTCCATAGCTTAAGAGTTGAAGCGTTTTCCCAAAGCACAGAGCTAGCATCTACCAATGCCTTTAGGGCAATGGTCGGCAAACTGAGGTTCACAAGCCACATGCGGCTCTTTGGCCCCTTGAGTGTGGCTCTTCCACAAAATACCACATGCGGGCGTGCACATACAGTGCGATTGAGACTTCACGGCCCGTGCGCAGAAGTCGGTATTTTGTGGAAGAGCCACACTCAAGGGGCCAAAGAGCCGCATGTGGCTCGTGAGTTTGCTGATCACTGTTTAGGATCTACACTCCCCTCTACCGAGGAGTGCAAATTCCAATTACTTGTTGAATTACTGTTTGGTTGATTGAGTGAATGGTAAAGGAATACGGGGGAGGAGGCTCTATTGCCCTTCTTCCTCTTGCCCTGTGTTTCCCAAACTGACCCCAAGCAGCACATCAGCCTCAGGGCTCGCACCAGGGGGGACGGACCCCAAGGAGAAGCAACTCCAGCCACTGCAGGTAGTTGGCAAGAACAACTGCCCAACCCTCCTCTTCTTGGCAGGGTCCGGGCGTGTGGTCCCGATCCCCATAATGAAAAAAACAAAAAAAACAAAAAAAAACCAGCTGCCCAAGCTTCTTCGGTTCCACTTTCTACCCAACTTGGCTTTCCCCCAAGTTGAAAATTGATAAATGGAGACAATCAAGTATCAAATGCAAAGAATAAGAGATTGGACAAGACCTGGATATCCAAGCCCAAGCCCATGATCTGTCACAAACTTGCGGAGGCTTGAGCTAGCTGATGCCAAAGATGGCTTTCTCAAGTTCAATGGAATAATTATAAACAGAGGCATCACCCCACCTTAGCCCCTTACTCTACTCCTCTGGCCAATATCCACTGGTCATACTGAGTCCCTTTCCCCTGCAAACACCCTACTATATGCCATGGTTCTTAAGAGTGCCAGCATATGATCCTCCCTCTTAATTCGGATTTCAGTAATGTCAAAATTGCTACTCCCTACTCAAGCACCTGTGTCCTTCAACAAGGTCAGGAGTAAAGGCTAGCTGAATTTAGTAGGCACAAAAGGTCCTTGCAGCACATTGAAAACTATCTCCCATTCTGAGGGTAAATATTGCAGGTGAACCTCCTATCTCTGTTTCACACAAGCACGTGGAGGGAGTGCCATCAGAGGTGTAATCTTCTGATGGCTCCTCTCCCTCTCCCTCACTCCTTGTGGCAGGAGGAACTGCAGCTGGTGAGTTGGGAGAAGCACAGCATGGTGGGCTCACCCCTTCCTCTCTCCTCCCCTTTGGGACCTTCATACCTGCAGAGCACTGGTATTCAGCGCCTCCCTGACCTAGCACGCAGATCCCTATCTGAGAGGCTTGCCCTGCCAAGTCTATGCCTGGTAGATAAGTCTAACAAGTTCAGGGGAGAAGTCCAACAAAGCCCACTCACTCACAGACCCAGGACACATGCTCCAGCCCAGCATTTATCAGTAATAGGCTGACAGTTTGCTCCCTACCTGCCAGAGTCCTACAACTCCTGGGTTCTGCTTCTTGGGCAAGGAGGAAAAGAGCATTAATCATTCCCTCCTCATGCCCAAATACTAAGTATTATAGTAACTAATAGGACACCCACTGCTGTCCTAAAGCATCTGATACCATGGGAGCCCAGTGACCCAGTTAGTGACACAAAATTGAATTCTGCTAAAAAGCTTCCTAGTCATGCCCTGGCCAGTGTTTCTAAATGGTTAGAGCATTGGCCCCAGCACCAAAGGGTCCCAGGTTCAATTCATAGTCAAGGGTACATTCCTGGATTGCAGGTTCCATTCTCATCCTTGGTCAGGGCAGGTAAGGAGACAACTAATCGATGTGTCTCTCTCCCATCAATGTTTCTCTCCCCGCCCCCTTCCCTTCAACTCTCTCTCAAAATCAACAGAAAAAAATAACCTCAGGTGAGGATTAACAAAAAATAAATAAATAAATTAGCAAACTTCCCAGTCACAGCAGCAATCAAGGTCCCTCTCATTAGTAGGACTCTGATTAAGAAAGGAAAAGGCACATGCCCTCTCTCTCTCTCTCTCTCTCTCTCTCTCTCTCTCTCTCACACACACACACACACACACACACACGCTCACTCTTCTACTCACTGTCTGACATCTGACAGAGTAAAAGCTCAAAAAATATTCAGAAACTGGTAACTTTAAGCATTCGCATTCATTTAAGGTTTAGTAAAACTTGGCTCTAGAAGTTTCCATGGCATAAAACTTGGCATCTGGTCTATCTATAACCTACCTCTAATTGTATTTGCCAGTGTGTCCATTCACTCACCTTTACCCTAGTCTCCAGACACAGAACTAATGTCTGTTTCCTACAGACGATCTCTAAAATTTTACCCATCAACCAAAATCATCTTGTCCTCAGTGCCATGGGTTTCAGTCTGAACCACCTTTCCAAATCCAGCTCAAATACCCCCTAATTAATTCAGTCTCACCCATCTGAGGCCACTGTCCCTGCTTCTGTATTCCTTGGGGGTCTTAACTACACTGGGGGTGAACAAATCAGTTAATATATTATAGATAATTAGAGGCAGGTTTCTCACTGTCAGAAAAATAAGGTAAATGTAAGGAAAGGGAGAAGGCTAACTGAACTCTGTGATGTTAGACTAAAATTGAAGATATCAGTATGAACTCATGATTTTTAATGGATGGGTAAGTGGATGGATGAACAGATAGATATAAAGATGAGTGTATTCATGAATAAGTAAACGTACATATATTTCCTGGCTCTGTCTCTTTGGAGAGTCTAGAAACAATAACACCCCAAAAGCATATGCATCCACATCTTGGTTTCTAAATATCATTCTCCAATAAAAGGAGAAGTGATTGATTACAAGGCTGGAGCAAGGAAAATATAAGGAGAGCCTGGGGCATCTTGTGGTACCAAAAAATTGAGATGGTGTCTAAAAATGATAAAGCATATCAAAAAGACACAGGAGCCCGGCCAGGGTGACTTAGTGGATTGAGCATCGTCCCATTCACCAAGAGGTCACTGGCTAGATTCCCAGTCAGGGCACATGCCCAGGTTTGAGGCTCAACCCCCAGTAGGAGGCAGCCGATCAACGTTTCTATCTCTCCCTTTCCCTTCCTCTCTCTCTCTCTAAAGAATCAATAAAAACATATTTAAAAAAAATAAAAAGACAGGAGAAGTCTGATGAGTTCCCAATGGCCACAGTTTGAACAATTTGGGCAATAAAATTAATAATAATTGTTTTGGATTATAACTCATAGAATAAAACAAGTGTCCATGAGTTCATAGTGATAAAAAAAATTTTTCAGTAAAGAACTGAAGGGACACTTCTTCCTCATAGAAGAATTCCAACTAATAAACGTAGAAATAAGAACAACAGAAATCATTAACTTGTTCGTTAAAATGATAAGGAGCCAACAAGGCAAACTCTGTGCTTCTGAGTCGCCTCTCTGGCTGGATTAAGTAATCCCCATGTTTAATTAAGTAAAGCCTCTCATCTCTGTTCTTACAAACTCAGTTGGGGCAAAGCCACTGCTACTGCTTTACAGACAGAGGTACTTCGTGGTGAGCCAGAAGCCAAAATGGCTCAAATTCTACCCACACCGTCCAAGCCTCTCCTCATACTGTTTTGGAATTTCTGGATTTAATTTCTTCCTGAGAGAGAAGTCCTGCTGTGACCTATCAAAACCCTGATTGTGCTTTAAGATCCAGCTTGCTCCTCCGAGATTCCCCAGTGTATCAGGACTCATTTAGTTGCAAGTAATAGAAAACTGAACTCAAACCATGCTAAGCAAAAAGAGAATTTCCTGGCACACCTAACTAAAAAGTCTAGCGGTAGTCTGGCTTTAGTCTCCGTTAAACCCAGGGACTCAAATGACACATCTCTCCACAATACTGGCTGCATTCACAAATGGGCTTTCCCGTCAAGGGGGCAAGACGGCTACCAGTAGCCCTAAGCCAACATCCTATACTCTCTGCTCATCCAGCAGAAAAGACACTGTCCTATGGGAGACACCCCCAAAAGTCCTGGAGCTTATGCTCACTGCCCAGCCTGGCACAGGTGCCCTCCCTGAATCAATCTCTAGGGCCAGAGGAATGGGACTAAGTCACATGCCCACTCTTGTAGCTGAGGATGGAATGAGCCCCATTCAAACCTCATGGTGAGTACCTGAGACATGACTAATTCCCCAAAGGAAAGTTTGGATGAGAATGGTTCTTGATAAGAATGGTTCCTGAGCTGTAGAATTAAGATATGTCCACTTACCCCAACCCCTCGGTCAGAATAAACTGTCCTACATCCTCCAGCCCATTGTCTGAACGTCAAGCATCCTGAGCACCAGGGATCTCATTCTCAAAGCCCCTGGGCCCCACCCCATACCCTCAGCTGCCTAGCAAAGTGCCACTGGCCCCTAGGAAACACTCCACATCGGGTCCCACCCCCTCCTGATTCAGGGCTGAGTCACTGAGATCCAAGTCAGCTGAGCACCAACCTTGAAAGTGCCTGCCAAGCTCATCCCCTGGCTCTGGCGTACTCCAGGACCTGGGGACGCTGCCTTGACAGGTGAGATAATTATGTTTTACCCTTCGCTCACTCCTTTATCAGTCACTTGGATGAGAACAGATAAGTGTTCTGATGGAAGAACACACTCCTGCAGTGTTTACCTGTTCTCTTTAGTGCCGGCCAGCAGCTCCTCCTTCCAAGGCACAACTCTAGGGCCAGCTCACACCCATTATATGGTGCCAACTACCATGTGCTGCCCTCTTGTCAAATGCCAGTGTCAAATGCACTCTCTTATTCAATTTCCCCAGGCCCTGCGGCACCCTGGCCTTTCAGATAACTTACACATGGAAGGCGACTGTCTCCATGGCACCCCTGCCCCTGCCTGCTCTGCCCTTGGCCCTCTCTGCAGAATGTTGCTCTGGGGAGTTCCAAGGCCCATAGCATTAGTTATGGGGAGGGAGACAGCATTAAGTGCTACAGACTTTGAGACCTTCCAATACAAACTTTCATTCATGCATTCATTCAACAAACCTTTATTCTGAACCTACTGTGCCCGGAATCCTGTTGTAGGTGCTTCAGATGCACAGAAACACAACACAGACAAGTCCCTGTGCTCATGGAGCACACCTTCCAGACGCCATCTGACTTATTTACATTTACATTTCACAAAATATTCCTTAATGATGGGTATAACCATCTCCAGCCTACAGACAAGGAAAATGGCAGCTCCCAAAAGGACTTCGCCAAAGCTGAGGCACAAACTCAGGTCTTCTGATTCCAAACCTTACTCTCTTTCCGGGGCCTCTCCCAAGGCAAGTAGCTAGCAAGGTGCAGCTTGGCATTGACACAGGCATTCAATCAACTCAGTCCCAGGCATCATCATTAGAGGTAGAAGTTATAAAAAAGACCCAATCCCTGATTGAACAGAATCTATAGTCTTAAGAGAGAAAAAGACCAACTATCATTTGTGGCAGGAATAAAGGTAGGGTGATTAAATTCAAAGAGGAATCTATCTCTAAAATAATACACAGGAAATAATGACCTCCTTCAGGCAGGAAAATTGGGATCCTGAGGAACAGGGATCTGAGAATCATTTTGTATGTTCAAATATTATATATTTTGAATTGTGTGCCATGCAAAACTATTTCCTATTAAATGACACTTTGAGGATGCAATCAGCCAAATCCTGAATGTGGAAAATTCTAGGGGATAAATGATCTGGTTCTTCAATAAGCAAAAAAGCTCAAAAAAATAATGAAAGAAAAGAGGCAGGGGAAATAGAGATTTGAAAGGATTCAGGGAACATCAACCAAATGCAATATTTGTACCTTATTTGGATCCAGATTTGAACAAACCAACTTTAAAAATATTT
The DNA here is from genome assembly GCF_000327345.1 of Myotis davidii. Lineage (NCBI taxonomy): Eukaryota > Metazoa > Chordata > Mammalia > Chiroptera > Vespertilionidae > Myotis > Myotis davidii. Next base: position 3,572,802 of record NW_006383013.1, on the reverse strand, counting down.
TTGGGGGACAACAAGGAAGATTTAAATGTGGACCATTAGAAGTTATTAAGGAATTATTTTTGTTAGATATGATCATGGTTTCTTTAAAGCTCCTTATTGATTAGAAATACATACTGAAGTACTTACACATGAAATAATACGAAGCCTGAGACTTGCTTTTAAATACTTCAACAAATAATAATAATAAATAAATGCATAAAAAATAAACAAAGGAATAAAGGGGGAAGTAATAAGACAAGATTAGCAAAATATTGATCATTGATGAAGCTGAATGACAGTCCACAGGACTTCATAACACTATTCTCTCTACCCCTATGGATGGCTGAAATTTCCATAATGAAAATGTTAAATAAATTTTTTAAAAATTAATTATTCCATCCACCAAAGATGATTGATAAGGGGAGGTGTTTGAGCTGAGTCTTGAAGGATGACTTGGAATTTTCTAAGGGGCAAAGGGCTGAGCAACGACATATCTTTCTGGAGGAACCAAAAGTATCTGCATTTGACCCCAAACTCAACTTACATTCAACAAAGATGCCCTCTTACTTGATGCCCCAACTCTCTGGCATATCTAGTCACAACATCAAAATCAACCACCCTATTCCAAGTGAGAACAGAGTGTGTGGAGTCAACAGCTCCACCCAGAGGCCTACAAGAGGCCCCAGTGTCGCCCTCAGAGGACAGAAAAACAATTAACCTCTTTCAACTGGGTTTTGCCTGACAAAGCAGTTTGGAAGCCAGCTGAGTTATCTCAGAGACAGAGCCTTCCTTCCTCCTGAGCCATTCCAGTAAAGACACTCCCAGCCTCCCTGACAGTGCCTTGTAGATCCATGGTCTTGGCACTACAGGATCCAGCTGGATGTCAGCCTGGCAGCCCAGCCCCTTCTGGCAGCCACAGCACCTCCAATGAGGAGGTGGTCCTTCCCTCCTTCCTCCCCAACCCCCATCCTCGATCCCCACACTGGCCCCTGCACACAGGAAGTGTGCTGCCTTTGCAGCCACTTCGGGACTTACTCAGTCCTGGTCTGGCTCAGACGGGTCCCATGAGTCCTTACCTCAGAGCGAAGCTGTGCATACTCCTCCGAGCCATAGGGGACACTCCTCAAGGAAGTGAGATAGTCATAACTGATGACAGCTGTCTGTGAAGCAAGGAAGGGGGAAACTTAGTGCCCCGGCATCAAAAAGGACCCCTCTGCCAAAGAACTAAAGCTGCAGGCCCCTAACATTGGGGAACAGGTAGTCCCACCCCTCAGACACTGCCCCCAGATTTTTTTTTTATTGTTTAAAGTATTACATATGTCTCCTTTTTCCCTGATTCCACCCCCAGATCTTAACCTGGCTGGCTTTTTCCTGCTAATCAGAGCTCTGCACAAATGCCACTTCTGCAGAGTTCCAATCTAAAGTTGCCTCACCCACCAGGAACTCTCAATTGTCTGTCATAACAAACCACCATCCAAAATTACCTTGCTCACTTGTTTCCTTGTATATGGACTGTCTCCCCTGTGCTAGAATTTCAGCTCTATGGGCACAGGGGCTTGTCCTTACCGTGTCAGGCATATAGGTAAATGCTCAGTAAATACTAATTGAATGAGGGCTGTTGGGTAAGCTTATCCCACTCTCTGTATCACTAATAAACATAATTTTATATTTATGTTTGCTCTAGTAGCATAAGTTTTGATTCTTGGTCCCTTGGCCAAAACTCCAAGAGAAGCCCCTTAACCTCGGGTGAATCAGAAGACTACAGTCTCCCAGATATCTCAGGCATGGAGGAACTGTGGAGATTGCCTTGCCCAAACATCCCCTTTTAGAATTGAGCAACTGAGGTTAAGGTGAGGACACACTCACACCCTAGAGCAGTGATGGCAAACCTTTTGAGCTTGGTATGTCAGCATTTTGAAAAACCCTAACTTAACGCTGGTGCCGTGTCACATATAGAAAATTTTGGATATTTGCAACCATAGTAAAACAAAGACTTATATTTTTGATATTTATTTTATATATTTAAATGCCATTTAACAAAGAAAAATCAACCAAAAAAATGAGTTCGCGTGTCACCTCTGACACGTGTGTCATAGGCTCGCCATCACTGCCCTAGAGGTTAAGGTGAAAAGGAAAATAAGGGGGGGCGGGGGGAGGGCTTGCAACATAGCTCAGTATCTGGTTAAAACTGTAGTCTTACTTCCCCACTCTGACTGACTTGGGTGGCGCTGCAGAGCCTAACCCCAGGGCCCAGCCACAGCTGATCTGGGCAGAGCTGCGGAGCATGCCCCAAGGCCCCGCCAAGACTGACTTGGGCAGAGCTGCAGGGGCCCGCCCGCCACAGGAGATATATAGGTCAGAGCCTCCCCACGAGTTCAGTTCAAACTTTGGATCCGGAATTCCCCTTTATTTAGCAGATCTGCGAAATAAAGGTTAAACTTTCCTCCCTCAGAGTGCTAGCTGATCATTCTCTCGTGCATTCTGCCACAACAAAGGGGCTTACAAAGCTGATATTGAGAGTTCATTCCTTCATCTGCACCCCAAAACTTTATTCCATTTGACATATCCTTGTTGCACGGCAACCACAACCAAGACCTGGTCACTAAGCAGTGCAGAAGAATAGTCAAGACCAGAACCCTATCCTTTAAAGCAGTGATGGCGAACCCATGATACGCGTGTCAGAGGTGATACGCCAACTCATTTTTTTGGTTGATTTTTGTTAAATGGCATTTAAATATATAAAATAAATATCAAAAATATAAGTCTTTGTTTTACTATGGTTGCAAATACCAAAAACTTTCTATATGTGACACGGCACCAGCGTTCAGTTAGGGTTTTTCAAAATGCTGACACGCCGAGCTCAAAGGTTCGCCATCACTGCTTTAAAGAATGCACAGCCTAGTGGCTGGTTTATAAAGCACTGGTAAAGACCTTCCTCCCTCTGTCCAACTGTTCAAATCCCTAAGGCTCTATCAAACCCTGCTTCCCCTATGGCACTCATCCTGACTCCCAGCCCAAGGGCTCACTCCTGTTTCTGAGGCCCCACAGCTGTGGTCATCTGAGTCACTCATCTTGAGCCCGTGCATGGCTGTGGATTGTTTTCTGACCCATTCACATGAGCACTTCTCAGCCAGAAGCTCCTTCAAAGCTTTGTCTAAGTGGGACAGTTTGCTTCTACTCCTCAAAGCATATGAGACAATGCTAGACCCCAAAAAGGCACTCAGAAAACACAGAAATCGTTACATAGTCCATGCTCTGTTTATCTATTGTCTGTCGTGATTCTCTGACTCGGCTTTCCCTAGAAGGTAGGCATTACAGCAGCCTTTCCTCTGAACTAGGCCAGCGAGAAGACTTGATAACACCAAGTATTAAAGAAATGGTTGGACAACAACCCAAACAGACTGTGCATCAGAATAAAGCTATCCCAGGGGGAGAAAGGTTGAGCTCATCCTGTAGGACACAGAGGAGGAAAGAAAGCATGAAGCATGTAGCAATCTACCCACAAGCAAATGGGACAATGATATAGGCTACCTTCCACAGAGGACACACGACAGAATGATGCTCCTGAGCCAGTGGGCAAAACCATCAATGGTCACATCATCAACTCAGATTCTCAGTCAGTTAGGGGACTGGAGGGAATCCCCAAAGTTCTCTGAGGCCTAGATGCTGACTATGAGCCCTGCATCAAGAACCATTCACACTAGCTTATTGGAGAGAGGGGGGAAAAGAGAGAAAGAGAGAGAGAGAGAGTTAAATACAGAAAGAGAGAGACCGAGAGAGAGAGAGAGAGAGAGAGAGAGACCAAGTTTTCTGATACAATTTAATCAAAATGGCAAACGCTTCTTTTCAGGTATTCACTGAGGAGCACTGTCCTCTGAGTCTGTCACTAAAATTAGATATGGAGCCGAAACCGATTTGGCTCAGTGGATAGGGCATCGGCCTGAGGACTGAAAGTTCCCGGGTTCAATTCCGGTCAAGGGCATGTATCTGGGTTGCAGGCACATCCCCAGTAGGGGGTGTGCAGGAGGCAGCTGATCGATGTTTCTCTCTCATTGATGTTTCTGACTCTCTATCTCTCTCTCTTCCTCTCTGTAAAAAATCAATAAAATATATTTTTAAAAAAAAGTAAAATTAGATATGGAACTTAAAATGTAGGCTTTCACACAAATATCCTGTACAATCCTACTCTCCTTAACTTCAGGACGGCAGAGGTTGTGTATAAAGGGATGTCAGAATGAGAAGGTATATATCCATGCCTGCACAACAGTGTAGAGGGAGCTTTGCACATGTAAGGGTAGGTACATGTGTAGCTCCACAAATGTGTGACCAGCATGTCCATCTGCTACATATATGAACACCTGCATGTAATATGACAGTTCCTTTCCGCCCCCAATTGAGAAAAAAACACCTACCGTAGCAACTGCTCTGCCCACCCTGACGGCACCAAAGTCATTAGGGTCCAAGTACTTGTTACTGTAGAGGTAGAAGCCAGAGGCAGCAAGAGCCATGCTGGTCCAGGAAGCGAGCTTGAAAGTCCTTCTGGCCATGTTCCCAAACTGCAGAAGGCAAGTAGAGAAAGAGGAACAGTTGAGTTTCATAAACAGACCAGGATTCAAATCTAGGCTCTTAATAGATTGTATGACCTTGGGTCATTTTCTTAATCTCATTGTGCCTCAGTTTTCTGTTTGTAAGACAGTATCATACCCAACTCAAAAGTTGTTGGGATAAAATGAGATCATGTATAGAATAAACTCAGCATAGTACCCAGCACACAAGCCAACTCTCAACATAGTCCTTGCCCATGTGGTGCTTACACGTTAGGTGGGATGACAGATCATAAGCACACAGACGTAATATATTAAAATGCCAGCTGGTATGAAGTGCTGAGAAGAAAAAGAGGGTCCTGACCAGTTTGGCTCAGCGGATAGAGCGTCGGCCTGCGGACTGAAGGATCCCAGGTTCGATTCCGGTCAAAGGCATGTACCTTGGTTGCGGGCACATTCCCAGTAGGGAGTGTGCAGGAGGCAGCTGAATCGATGTTTCTCTCTCATTGATGTTTCTAACTCTCTATACCTCTCCCTTTCTCTCTGAGAAAAATCAATAAAATATATTTTTAAAAAAAGAAGAAAAAGAGGGCAAGAGGAAAGATGATGAATATGCGACAAGACGTGCCTTTTTCTATAGGAAAAGTGGCAGAGCATGTCAACAGTCATTACTTGTAACTAATATTATACCACCATGCACACACAGGTGTCATTAGGCTTCTATGCCCAGGTCAGAAGGGGTCAGAAGCAGCCAGGTAAGCCTTGCACATTTGGCTGATTTTCGTTAGAATAGACTGCCCCTTGTCTAGACTGTGAGCTCTTTCAGTGCAAACACCATAACTGTTACTCACAGAGCTATAGGGTGCTGTACGGTTAGGGTTTCAATGTCCACCTCCTGACCTGATAGGTTTAACCAAACCCACACTCACAGTCAGTGGGACCAAGTAGGCTTCTGACTCCATGATACCTTCTCCCACCCTACTTGTACCTGCTCAGTCCACCATGGCTACATAGTCACTCTTTGGGGCTACTGCACTCAGTGGGCTGCTTCTCCTGGGAATTCTAATCAGACTAGTCTTCAACCACAGCTGCAGCTCCCAAAGGAGAGGTGAACCCAGGAGAGATGCACCAGCAAACCACTTTCCCGTGGGGTCTCACCTCACTCGGATGAAGAGTGAAGGCCCTGGCATGACTTACAAGATCCTACTTGACCTGACTGCCCAATTCCGTCCAGGGTCTCAGCCCTTCCCACCTTCCCCCTTGCCACCTCACTCCAAAGGCACTGGCTGTTGCTCAAACATGCCAGGCACATTCTGGCCTCAGGGCCTTTGCACATGCTGTTGTCCTACCTGGAACAGGAGTCAACAAACTATTTCTCTAAAGGTCCAAACAGTAAATGTTTTTTTTTATTTACAGGCTACAATATCAGAACTATTCAACCCTGCATTGTAGCTGAAGGCAAAAAGCAGCCTAGATGACACGTAAAGTAATGGATGTGACCAGATTTGGTTCTCAAGGTTTGACGTTGGCCAAACCTTGGCTTAGCTCATAGTAGGTATTCCAAAAGAATTTACTGAATGAATTAATCAATGAATGGATAAACTATACCCCATGAGCCTGCGCAGAGCCAGTAACAACATACGTCCCCAGGTGAGAATCACATACCCAGGGCTGCCAGTTGGATAGCCATCCCCCTCTGGACAGCCCCAGCACCAGCTCCCAGCCCTCGCCTCCTCTGAACCCCATCTCCTAGTGCACCATCCTCCACATCTGTCCTTGTAGGTGATGAGGCCACCCTTAGCCTTGAGACAACCTCTGGGTGGGGAAGCAGCTGCGAAATAGACATAACTCCCAAGACCTGGTTTTCATACAAATGTCCGCAGAAATAAAAGAGGTGGAAATTGAAAAACATAAAATAGATGATATAGGAGCCAAACTGTGTCTAAATAGACTGAAGCTGGAGTTTTCCATAAGGTGTCAGGGAGTCTTTAACATGCAAATTAGTTGCTTCCCTCAGGGTATTTTAAAAGACCCTGTCAGCCGTGAAATATGTCAGTCCATGAAAAACACCTCTCATTATTAAACCCTTTGCTAATGGATCACCTACTCTCTTCTGTTTACTTGCCTTTTTACTTTCACCTGAGTTACCTCTCATAACATACACTTGAAGGGGGAGGGGCGACTGAGGTCACCAAGACCCTAAACCTAATCATTAGATAAATAACATTAGCGATAACTAACCTTACAAAGCTCTTTGCACTCATTATCTCATTTGATATTCCACACAACCCAGTGAGGTGAGAAATATTATTACCAGCCCCAGGTATAAATAAGGAAACCGATGAGCACAGAGGGCGAGTAATTTGGCCCAGGTGGAGTAAGAGCTTGGGCCCTACTCTTTATGACAAGTGACCTCTTTGACAGGCCCTCCCAGACCTCTCCTCACCAACATTCTTACCACTGTTCACCCGTTAACTGAATCAGCCACTCTGGGCAGGGACTATGATTTCTGACCCTCTACCACACCCAAGTAATGCCAGGCATATGGAAGATGCTGCCTGGAGCCCTGGAAATCAACATGTCACAAGAGCAACCAAAGACCTCACTAGAAACAACGGATTCTAGCCTATGAGACATTTAGGAGAGCTGTGTCATTGACAAAACTATGATTAAATGAGGCAACAGGGAAGTCTGGAAATTGATGGGCAAATGAAATATCATTCCCTGGACAGAACTAAATGGGGAACCTCACACTTACTGTTCACGGGCCTGTAAGTAGCTAGACCTTTTCAGTTACCATCCCTCCCCACGTTACATTCTGTGACAATAAGCCTGGAATCATCTCGCCCTGCTTGGTGCCCAGATGAGAATGGTCACAGAGGAAAAGCAAATAGGGCCCTTCTTCCATTACGCCTGTAAAATGATCACAGTCTCTTCCCATTTCCTAGACAGACTATTAGACAAATGAGCCTGATTTTTCCTGGTTACTGTCATGGATAAAGAGCAAACAAGGCGGATGGTTCCATCATGTCTTGTGTCTGGAAAGATGTTGAGTCTATGCCCAGGTTTTGGCCTGGGCAGGTTTATAATCTGTTCTGCCCTATAGAGAGTGATGCAGTCCCAGCGTAACCACACTTCCCTTCCTAGTGTTTGATGCCCAGAAGGTGGCTGAATCAATATTGATTAAATAAAGGAATCCCTGACTGATGCCAAGGTCCCAGAGTAGACAGGGAAAATAAATCTCATCCAAGCAAGGAATAGGGAGGGGTTCTTCATTCTCCTGGGAATGAGGGCCTCAGGGAGAACAGTGGAAAATCAAGTGTCAAGAGCCAGCAGCGGGCTAAGCAAGAGGTAGAATGCCAAGTGCTTAAACATCTCATGTGACTTGCACAACGTATTCTGAGGTGCACACTACTAGGGCCTCATTCTACAGATAAGGAAGTTGAGTTTTAGAAAAGGTAAGAAACTCGGCAGGGAAGCTAATAAGTGATGGAGCCTGAACTTGAATGCAGGTGTGTCTTTCCAACCAGGAGAGCACAGGGTACAGACAAACAAGTGGTTGGCTGGGCCCTGAGGTGGGTCACTGGAGTCCCTCAGTGAGTTGGGGCATAGGGGAGGGGAAAGGAATGGATGTCTGAATCAAGCACTATTCTTATTTTACAGGTCCCTTGTCTGACAAGAAAAAGTGTATATCAGAAAGAAATGAAATGCAAACTCTCCCAGCAGAGATCAAATCTGGCATCCATGAAGGCTGTTGAAAAATAGCCAAGCCAGTAATGACATAATAAGATAGAATATGATGTAATAACTACAAAATTAAACCAGCACACAAGAACAGAAAGGCCTATAACCAGGTGTAAAGGGTAAGAGTACATAGAATTTTTTTTCTCCCCTTATATAACAGTAGAACTCAAAAATAAGTCTCCAGAGCAGCAACATCCCCATGTCCTAAGCGGATGCAAATTCTTGCTCCCCACTCAGACCTACTGAATCAGAAACTTTGGGGGGTGGGGTCCAGCATGGTGCTGTAACAGCCCTCCAGGTGCTCTGATTCCAGCTACCGTTTGAAAATCACTGCAATAGGAACTTGCTTTAAGAAATTGTGGGAAGGCACAGATAAACTCTAATTCACTTTCAACTGGGCAAATATAGCCTGAGCACCCACGAAGTGCCTGCCAGGCATCATGGAGGTAATCAATCAATACTAGTTGAATTGAATGACTTCCTAGTCAGTCGAAAGTAAATGCCACTTAAACTGGGGAGAGAGCTGCATCGGGTGTCTTCTAACGGCTGCTCTCCACACACGGGGCTGTCACGGGCACTCATTCATTGTGCGACCCGAAAATGCAAGGCCTGGCAAGGTGCTGGAAAGGAGGTGCGCTCTGGGCCCGCCGCACGCACCGCCAGGCGGGAGGGCCAGCTTCTGCGTGGCCCCTGCTTTTGTTCAGCACACGCTGCAGTCCCAGCTGCCGGCGCCTTGCAGCTCACAAGTCACCGGGGGCTGAGGATGTCTGGGTGAGCACCCTGCTGCCCTCCAGCTCCAGCTCTGCCTACAGGCAAGACTGCGCCACCGAAGAAGCCAGGCCACGCTTCAGTATATTGATAAATATTGAAGTAAGCCAGGCAGGAGAGTCACCGCCGAGGGGGCGGGGCACTGCCAGCCACCTGAGCCACGTGCCCGCGCCCGGCGTGACAAGGTCACGGCTGGGGTTTCCTCCAGGCTCCCCAGGTGGCTGCAGTGGCCCGAGCAGGGGAGAGCGCCCGGCGTGTCCACGGTGGCTTCCCCGCGCTCCACGCGCCGTGAGACCCTGGCGGCCCCGGCTCTGAGCCCGCTTCAGAAGGACCGCCCTACTCACCCAGAAGGAAGCAGAGCCGCGGCGCCCGGCCTCCCGCCGCAGTCGGGAACCGGAGGTGTCAGGAAACGTCGCTCTCCTCCACCCCCTGGCTGCGTTTGGTTGAGCCGGGCGCCGCGCGGCCTGCCGGGACTTGTAGTTCTGGGTTCCCTAAGCCGCAGGGACCCTGGACAAAGAACCGCCGAGGTCCCGCTGGACCGCTGAACCAGAGGAGGCAAAGGGGTCACAGACACTGTACCTGTCAGATGGCCTTGTTTCTTCGCCTGGGCCGCGGACATGGAATCTCCCTGAAAACTTGTTTTTCAGGAGGCTTTACAAATAGGAAAGTGTTCAGTGGAGGATGGAGTTGTGGGCTGTGTGTTTTTAATAAGGAATTAGAACCAGTAGTTAAGGAAGAAATGTACTGGCAGTTGTTAAGTAGTACGGATATGCTCATTAATCTTAATTATCTTTGGCCCCCATTTGTTCGTTCTGACAGCTATCAAATGTTTGTTCATAAGATGTATTTTGGTTTTTTGTGTTTTTGTAAATATATTTTTATTGATTTCAAAGAGGAATGGAGAGGGAGAGAGATAGAAACATCAATGATGCCCTAGCCAGTTTGGCTCAGTGGATAGAGCCTTGGCCTGTGGACCGAAGGGTCCCGGATTCTATTCCAGTCAAGGGCATATGCCCGGGTTGCAGGCTCAATCCTTAGTGGGGGCCTGCAGGAGGCTGCCGATCAATGATTCTCTCTCATCATTGATGTTTCTAGCTCTCCTTCCCTCTCCCTTCCTCTCTGAAATCAAAAAAAAATTATATATAAACAAAAAAAAGCAACAGATGCATATAAAAAAAAATAAAAACATCAGTGATGAGAGAGAATCGATTGGCTACCTCCTGCATGCCTCCTATTGGGCACTGAGCCCACAGCCTGGCATATGCCCTTAACAGAATCGAAGCTGGGACCCCTCAGTCCATAGGCTGACACTCTAAGAGTACATAGGATTTTTTTCCCCCTTATATAAGAGTAGAACTCAAAAATAAGTCTCTAATAAAAATAGCTGACACTCTATCCACTGAGCCAAACCAGCTAGGGCCATAAGATGTATTTTGGAGACATCAGACTTTCATGCATTCTACAAACACTTCTTGAGCTACTTCCTGTGGGAAGAGATGGGAGTGGGACTCACCTATCGATTCAATGCAATTCCAATTAAATTTCCAACAAGACTTTTTCTGGACCTTTACAAGCTAATATGCAAAAACAAAGGGCAAAGCATAGGCAAAATACTTTTGAGGAAAAGTAACATGTTTCAAGGACTTGCCCTTCCATCTATAGCCATCTATAATAATAAAAGTGTAATATGCTGATTAGACCAGACATCCTTCCAGACGACCTTCCAGATGAAGCCGGGGCTGTGAGTGAATTTTGTGCATTGGACCTATAGTTTATTATAAAACTATAAAAATAACACAGGTGGTATTAGAATAGGAATAGCCAGAGGGGGGGGAATGAAACAGCCTAGAAGAGTCTGGAAACAGGTCCACCCATGTATGGAATCTTGATATGAAAGAGCTAGCATTTAAGAGCAATGGAAGAAGATAAACTATTCAGTTTCTGAACTAGAACAACTAAGTATCTGTGAGGTCCTAACTCATCCACACACAAAACCTAATTCCAGATAGATTAAAGATTTTAAAGGGAAAAGGCAAGATCAGAATTGGGGGGGAGGGGTGTTAAGGAAAACATCCTATAATCTCAGGGTAGTCTTTATTAGATAACATAAGACCAAACGGTATAAAAAACTTTAATAAATTTGGACTGCATTAAATTCAGGATATATAGCAAAGTCCTGGCCCCAGCAGTGTCACTTGGTTGGGGTTGGGTAGGAGGAGAGAGAGAGACAATAGAGAAGCAAAGAAATAATAGGATAGTTATATGATGTAATAAACCCTGTGAAGAAAAGAAGCAGGGGAGTGTGGTAAAGAGCAGTCAGGCAGCCTAGCTGGCTTGGCTCAGTGGTTGAGCATCAACCTATGAACCAGAAGGTCACAGTTCAATTCCCAGTCAGGGCACATGCCTGGGTTGTTGGCTCAATCCCCAGTGTGGGGTGTGCAGGAGGCAGTTGATCAATGATTCTCTCTCATCATTGATGTTTCTCTCTCTCTCTCTCTCTCTCTCTCTCTCTCTCTCTCTCTCTCTCTCTCTCTATCTCTCTCTCTCTCTCTCTTTCTCTCTCTCTCTCTCTCGTCCTCTCTGCAATAAACCTATATATATATAAAAGCCTAATATGCAAAGTGTCCCTCAGGAGTTCAACCGACTGGGAGTTCGATAGCTCTCTATGATGTGCGCTGACCACCAGGAGGTAGTGCGGAACAAAGGAAGGCCCCAGCTGACAGCTGGCAGCCAAGAAAGGGAGGCCCCGGCCTGCAACTGACAGCTGCTAGGGACCCTACCCATGCACAAATTTCATGCACTGGGCCTCTAGTAAAAATATATTTAAAAAAAAAAAAAAAAGAGTAGCCAGGCCGCCCTGGCCAATTTGGCTCAGTAGCTAGAGCATCAGTCTGTGGACTGAAGGGTCCCAGGTTCAATTCCAGTCAAGGGCACATGCCCAGGTTGTGGCTCAATCCCCAATAGGGGGCATGCAGGAGGCAGACAATCAATGAGTCTCTTTCATCATTGATGTTTCTATCTCTCTCTCCCTCCCTTCCTCTCTAAAATCAATAAAAATATTTTTTTTAAAAAATAAGAGTAGTCAGGCAAGGCCTCTTTGAGGCTTCTTAACCTGATAAATGAGGAAGTCAGCCATGGAGAAGATGAGGAAGCATGTTCCAAGCAAATGAAACAGCAAGTGCAAAGGCCCAGAGGTAGGAAAGAGCTTGGCATGTTTGAGAAACATGTTTTAAATTGAGATGGGATATGACCAGAGAAGCTAAATAGGAAATGTACTGAGGCCCTAGCTGGTTTGGTTCAGTGGATACAGCATCAGCCTGCAGACTGAAGGATCCCGGTCAAGGACACATGCCTGGATTGCGGGCTTGATCCCCAATAGGGGACATGCAGGAGGCAGCCAATCAATGATTATCTCTCATCATTGATGTTTCTATCTCTCTTTCGCTCTCCCTTCCTCGCTGAAATCAATAAAGATATATTTTTTTAAAATGTACTGAGCAACCAAATCCATAAAGGGAAGCAACTAACTTACTTCAGAACCTGCCAGAGTCCCAGTTGTGTTCCTGGGGCAGCAAGGCCTGGGGTTGGTAAACTGAGGTTTTCATGCAGGATGCTGTATATTTTGTACCAAAAGTGGCCCATCTGGGAGAAAGCATCACATAGTGGCCAACCAGTGGAAAAGCAGAAACCCCAGTGCAAGGTTCTTCCTTAAGGCAAGGAGGAAAGCTCCTGCAGAGGAAATAATAAAGGAACTGTATTCTATGTGGGAGAGAAGCCGGAGGCCTGTGGTAAGGGAAGCAGAAAAGCCGAATTTGGTTCCAGGAGGGTCTCAAAGGTGAGAAAAACACTGCAAAGGTTGCATCCATAGAAGCAGCAGCAGAAGGAGGTATGAACTGGAGACCAGGAAGCTTGTGTTAGTGCCTGCTCAGGTCAGAGACTGTCCCAGCAGGATAAAGGCAATCAACCCCAGACTTCAGGCCTGAAGGTCAGGGTTCTGCTATCCCAAAGGGTCATTTTCAGCTTTATTGAGCTATTATTGACATACCGTTAAGTTTTCTTAACTGCCATAAGGGAGAGGGGAAAAAGTCCTTGTGAAATAGCAGCTGATATATCTCAATAAGGAATAAAAAGCATATGAATTCATAACCAGAATTCTAAATCAATATATCTTTTCTACATACATTTATATGCAAATAAATACATATATATGCTATCATTTATCAAGTACTTATTATTTAAATGCTTAAACATATTTTCTCATATAATCCTCATGAGGTATGACATAGATACCTTTATTATCCCCATTTTATAATTGAGCAAACTGAGACACAGAGAGTTAAGTAACTTGTCCAAGATCACTCCAAAAGGGCAGAGTGGGGCCTCTACCCCACGATTCTGACCTGGGCATTCTGGATTGGTCAGCCCAGATTCTGGACTGGGCAGCCCACTCTGATCATAGATGTATTTAGAGAGGGAATCATTTGAGGCAAGTATCTGGGACCAAAGTAAACTATGCCCTGAGGTCTTTGAGCAATTTCAACAGGAAATAGGCAAGCTGGCTCAGCAGTAATCTTTTTATTATCAACCATTTATTGGCCCCACCTCTCAAATTAAGAGGTGGAATGGACTGGGGGTTAGGCGAGCTGGGTTCCAATCCTGCCTATGCTACTAATGAGCTGCCAGCCTTGGACCCTTGACCTATCAGTCATTCTCCCTCCCTGGACCTCACGATCCTCTTTTGCAAAGTAAAGGGCCTTTGTGGACAGAACTCAAAGGGCCCTTCCAACTCTCATATTCTATGATTCTTTGAGTCTGTAAGCAGTTTACCTCCGATGGACTGGCATGGAGTAATCCCCTCTGCTGAGTATCCTCTCTATCCTCCCTGAGTGTTCTGCCCTACACCCCAGGATGCTGACTGGCACTGCTTGCTTCCCCGAGGCTCGTCTACCCTCTGTCTATGACCAGGAGGCAGGGAAGGCGGAGGAGAGAAAAGTCTAAATGTTTGTTCACACACACACACACTCACTCCTGCGTAATCTGCCCTTCCTATCTGCATTGCAACAGTAGCTGGGTTCCTCTCCTGCCACAGCTCCTGTCAGGGTACCTCTGCCCTAGCCCCAGTTCTTGCTGGGCTCAGGAACACACATGATTCCCCTTTAGATCTAGGGGTAGTGATGGCTTCCTGTCAGTGCCCACCTGCTTCCTCACCCCCTGTTGTTCCCTTAAATGCCCAAACCTTTTCCACACACTTGATTCATTCAACACTGCATTGAAACCCTATTTTTCCTGTAGGGCCCTGACTGCCATAGCCCCTAATGGTGAGGTGGCATTCCTTCTTGTAATTGCTATCATGATATTGAAAATCTCTCCACCTGTCATGAAACAACACGGAAATCCCAGACCTCCAGCAGAGAACCTAGAAATAGGTACTTTCTGGGTGAGGGAGCAGGATTCCCCAAATCTCCCATAGTGGTGGGAGCATCAACACCAATGTTCTATTAATCAGTCTATAAAAGCTGTTAGGCTCTCTTGAGAGAGACCACATGGAGTCAGAGAGACCTGGGTTTCAATCCTGGCTCCAATTCACTGGGTTTAAGTCCTAGGTCAGCTACTTACTGGCTGTGAGACTTTTTTGTGCTTAAATTCCTCATCTGTAAAATGAAGATAATAGTATGTGCCTCTCAGGCTTGCTGTAAGGATTGAATAAGACAACCTAAGTGAGGGCTAGTACATACTAGCCTGGCACATACTAAGTAGATGCTCAGTAAATGTTCATCCCCTCCCTCTCTATTAGACAACTAGGAGGAGGACAGGGGAAGCCATGAAAACAATTAGGTAAGTTAAATTTTCTCCAGAAATGCCATACCACCTCCTTCAGTTCTCCAGTGAGATAGCCGGGGGCTGGAATGGCAATGGACCAAAGCAGAGAAAAGGAAAAAAGAACAACTCACTAGAGTTTTTTTGTGTGTGTGGGGTTTTTTTGTCAAAAATACAATGCTCAAACCCAACTGCAGAAAGCAATTAGGGAACAATAGCTAAATACTTTCTATAATTAGAGCGAGAAACCATCGCATGTGATCAGAGTGCCTTTGTCTGCACTGACCCTCTACACCCAAAGGTCTTGGCTCATGTGAGATGGAGAGAGGGGATCTTTGTGTCTTTTTTAGTTTTCTTGAGAAATTAAATCTCACGCCACCCTCCTATTGCCAGGAAAGGAGGGCAGAGGAGGCACTGAGCCCCCTCTCATCAGAAAAGAAAAGCAATTGGAAGTGTGACTCATGTTAGCAGCTAATTTGATCCTGAAAGAGGAAAGGGCCTTATGGTTTCCCCTGAGAGCTACTGACAGACATCTGGGTCCTACTCTGCTTATAGGGCAGGTGTAGGGGAGGGAAGACATTTTCTTAGCAAGTGGAGGAGGCACATGGGTTTTGTCATCCACCTATCGAACCTCTTTTGCTAAAATCTGAGGAGCAAATCCTTATCTTTAACAATGGATATTCTAGACAAAAGCAAAGGAGAGACAATTCCCACAAACATTAGTGCTAGAGAATTGCTCTCTTGGTCTTCCCAGAAGGACCAAGCTAGCTTCCTGGCCCTGAATCTCTGTGTCTGCCCAGGCACTATTCTTCCAGGGCCCCAGGTTCCAATTTTGGGTCATCCTTTTCATTCTTCTCAGTCCCTGACTGCTAATTAACTCAGCCTATTACACTTCTGTCTACATACCCTTCCCATCTTTCCCTTTCTCCCCATTCCTATCACCACAAACATTATCAAGCTCCCCATACATTCATGCCTAGACTTTTCCACAGACTTCCATCCAGTCCCCCTTCCTCCAGAACCCATCCCCTCAAATACATCCCACAAAGAGCCACCTAAAACACCACATCCACAATGCCTTCCTCTATATGGTGAGTTTGGTACAAGTGCCCCTGGTGGTACACTGGATGCTTTTAGGTGGTGAGGTACACACGGTTAGTGTCCTGCCCCAGTCCACTTTAGCAGGCCAGTACCCCACCACTCAACTGCTGTGAGTGGTGGCTGCTGACAGCTCACAGCTGCCCCATTCTCCAGAAAATTGACTGTCTCATAAAGAAATGTCTGGCCCTGACAGGTTTGGCTCAGTGGATAGAGCATCGGCCTGAGGACTCAAGGGTCCCAGGTTCTATTCCGGTCAAGGGCATGTATCTTGGTTGTGGGCACATCCCCAGTAGAGGGTGATCGACGTTTCTCTCTCATCGATATTTCTAACTCTCTATCCTTTCCCTTTCTTTCTGTAAAAAATCAATAAAATATATTTTAAAAAAAAGAAAGAAATGTCTGGACAGTTACACTCTCCCCCATTCCCACTTTATGCTTTCAGGAATATATTCTGTTTCTTGAACACATGGATGCTACAAACTGTTTCTTTGGGAGAAAACCAGGTCAGTCTTGAAAATTGAGAACACCTGCAATTCAGTTCCATGAGAGGCCATGGAGACCTAGTTGTCTCCGTGACTGGAAGGAATAGTTATTGGATGTCTACTATGTTCCAAGTACTGAGCCACTTTGAGCACCAGGCCTTGTTTTGAAGATACTAGTATAAATAAGAAGATACTCCTGCCCTGCTGAGAAACCCATAGTCTGGTGGTAGACACAGATAATTTTTTTAAAGTTTACAATTAATTTTAAAGTGTTATTCCCATATAATAAAAAGGTAATATGCAAATTGACCCTAATAGTGAAACGACCGGTTGCTATGATGCACACTAACCACTAGGAGCAGACACTCAATGCAGGAACTGACCCCTGGTGATCAGTGCTCTCCCACAGTGGGAGCTCTGCTCAGCCAGAAGCCAGGTTCAGTGGCATGGCAGGAGCCTCTCCTGCCTCCTCAGCAGCACTAAGGATGTCTGATTGCTGCTTAGGCCTGCTCCCCGTGGGCCTATGTTGGACATCCCCCAAGGGGTCCTGGGCTGCCAGAGGGATGTGTGACTGCTAGCTTAGGCCTGATCCCCCAGGGAGCGGGCCTAAGCTGGCAGGTGGACATCCCCCAAGGGGTCCCAGACTGTGAAGGGCACAGGCCGGGCTGAGGGACCTCCCCACCCCCCTGAGTACATGAATTTTTGTGCACCAAGCCTCTAGTATAGATATGTGTGTACAGTAATACTGGGGATGGGGGAGGTGGGGAATCTCCATAATGAAGTTCAGGTCCCAGCAGCTGGGTTCCAGTGTGGTCTCTCCCACTCACTAGCTGAGAGACCCCAGGCAAGTCACTGATGGTGTCTGCTAGCAAAAAGAGAGAGGGAGAGCAATTGAAATGCCCTTTAGAAGTCTGGAAGGATATACATCAACATAATGGGCATTGTCTCTGGGTAATAGGATTGCTAGTGGTTTTATTTTCTTCTGTTTGCTTTTCTATTTTTAAAAAATTTTCTGCAGAGAATAAAATCCTTTTGAAACCAGAAAAAGAAACTCACCAAATTTTCTTATCTTAATGTGGTGTAATTCTCAGAACTATGCTCCAAGTTCCACTCTTCTGAGGCATATCCCTTCCTCCCCATGCTTTGTCTCTCTGTATATCTGGCAGTGTACCTCAAAGGGTAGTTTATAAGACCACCTTCTTCAAAATCACTTGGAAGTCTTATTAAAATACAAATTCTGCTCCCAGATTCAGACAGTCAGGACAGGGGGTGGGGGCAGAAATATGTATTTTGACAAGTTCCCTAAATGATTCTTTTCTGTACCATAAGCCTGAGAACCACTGTTAAGGTGAATGGAGCATTCTATTTACATTAATTTTCTAGGTAACTAGAACTTATCTACATATATACCTTCTTTTAAATTTTTACACACCTTTGTCAAGTAAGTTTGCTGAACAGTGTGTTTTCTTGGTGACTGGGGGTCATATCCATGATATGGAGTGGGCATTCCTATTGAGTTATATGGAACTATGTCCTCTAGAAGGATCCTGGACTATGACACTTTTATAGTTTATCTTTTACTTTTATTCACCATCCAGTGTCTGCTATTCCTTATTTTATTTTATTTTATTGTAATCTTTTTTTCCCGCTGCCCCCTGCCTCTTGGAGCATCCTGCACTCTCTCACTCTGCACTCCTCTCTCCCCCGCACCACCCCTCCACGGGGCTCAGAGAACACCCCCTCCCCTGCCCCCTGCCACTCAACAACCGCTACTGTTATTCTTTTTTATAAAACATCATTTATTTACTACCTCTTAATACACAGGTTGTCCCACTAAAAGAAAATGGGGCTATTTAGATAAATGAGTCATTCCAGATCTGAAGATAGAAATGAATATGATGATCCTAGAATATCTTATTATAAAGGAAGGCATAGAAGTTATCAGAGATTATTGGGGTTGGGTCAAAAGGACTCAGAAGTCAACATGCAGAGCTTTTTAGCAAGTGGGACAATTTGTTCATCCATCAGCTAAAAACATCAATGAATTAAAGCACATCAAGTATGTTTAAATCCATCAGTTTATAATTATACTCTGGAAAAAAAATTCAGTCACTTCTGAAGAATGCTAGGAAATGACCTAATTATTTTTAAAACTATAATCATTAAAGAGAAAAAATCAGGCATTCATTCACTCTTTGTTGTCTGTCCTAAATAGTAATCAAATAGTTGATGAAGGGAAAATTCTCTTTTACAGAAATATTCCAGCTAATAAATGGAAAAGGAATGATAGGATATGACCAATTTGTAATTCCTAATAACTATGAGTGTAGCAATGATCATAAATGGCTGCTAACCTCATAAGAAAGACCACCAGACTTTGAATCTTTTATAGAAATACCATCTCTGAAGTTCCTTTATCCCTCCCATAACAGAGCAAAATAAAACTCTGAATCTGATCAAGCCTCTAGATCTAATGGAGAAATTTATAAGAAATGAAAGAGAAGGAACAACATCACAAAGATAAAATCAAGGCTATGAAAAACTCTACAAGGCAAATGATCTAGTTTCTTCAATAAATTATTGCATAAAAAAATAGAGATGAATGGGAACCTATAAGCAAAGATATATAAGAGACATATCAAGCAATCACAATAGATAAAACTTATTTGGATCTCAATTCAAATAAGCCAACTATATTTATGCAATAAGCAAAACCAAGAACACATAAAACATAAAGATGTTGAGAGAGGGAAATGCCAACACTGATTGGATATGTGATATTATGATATTAAGGAATTATTTTTTAATTTAGGTGTGATAATGGTACTGTGGCTTTTTAAAAGGAGTTTTTATCTTTTAGAGACACATGCAATATAAAATATGATGTTTGAGATTTGTTTCAAAATAATCCGAGGGAGAGAGTAGGAGAGGGTAAGATGAACAAGATTGCCTCAGTGTTGAAAATTGTTAAAGCTGGTGATGAATTCATTCAGGTTCATTTTTCTATTCTCTCTACTTTAGAATATGTTTGAAATTTTCATAAATAAAGTGTTCTGCAAATTTATGGTTAAAACTTGAAGATTTCAGAAAAGTAAAAGAAGAAAATGTAAATTATCCATAAACCCACCCTGCAGAGATAATCACTATCATTTTACACTATGTCTGTCTAGCCTTTTAAATATGTAATAGAAGTCCTGCTGTGAATATTGTTTTGTATCTGCTTTTTTCACTTAAATAGTATATTTTTCCTTGTCATTAAAAATTCTAAAATATTATTCTATAGTTGCATTAGTATTTTAGTTCCTAACATTTATTTAATCAAAACAATATTTTTGCTACTAAAAATTTTGCTGCTATAAATGTTGAAAATCTTTATTTTGGGGAACTATTCATTTTTAAAAAGTAGAGTTAGTCGTTAAAATAATATATTTTCAGAATATAAACATTTTATTACCTACTGTCAAACTGCTCTCTAGAAATTATATTCATTTATGTTCCTACTAGTAGTGAGGTAGAATTCCCCTTTTCCCAAAACCTTACTCTTAGTCTTTTGGGAGCATTTAATTTTCTCTATTTAATAAAGAATATTAAGTAAAAAAAAAATAAACAATTGATAAGTGTGGTGGAATCAGACAGACCTACTAGTATATCTGAATCCTGTTAGCTGTGTGACATTGTAAGAGTTACTTAACATCTCTGGGTCTGGAAAAAGAACAATATTGGGAGGTCACAACCATTGAATAAGATAATAAATATAATGATATATTATCTGTACATTGCTTAGCACAGTACATGGCTTAGTAAATGTTAGCTATAACCATCGTCATTATTATTACATATTGCCTTCCTACAAAATGAAATTTATAGTTTTGGAGACAGCTGTTTTCCTTTTCATGAAGAGGCCTTTTTACTTGCTTCTGCATTTGAGTCTGTATTTAAGATAGCGTAAGGATGCTTTTGGTTGCAAGTAACAGAAACTCCAAGTCAAATTGACAGAGCTGCAGCACTCAGAGATTAAAGGAACTCAAAAGACATGGTCTGACTCTGTTCTCAGTGATTCCCTGGGCTCTGTCCTTCTCTGACTTTTGTTTTCAAAGTCACAATGTGGTCCCCAGAATAGGGCAACTTTCTTTTTTTTCTTTTTTTTTTCAGTTGATCAGCAGCCTAGCCAGGATCTCTAGCCAGGATCTCCAGCCAAGTTCTGTGTCCATGTTCTCTTGCTAGGTTCTCCGGCGAGGTTCTCCAGGTTCTCCAGCCAGGTTCTATAGCCATGTTCCCTCGCTAGGTTCTCCAGCCAGGTTCAGTCACCAGGTTCTAGTCAGGTTCTCTTGCCATGTTCTATCCAGGTTCTGTAGCCAGGTTCTGTCTCTAGGCTCTTCAGCCAGGTTCTCTCGCTAGGTTCTGTCTCTAGGTTCTGTTGCCAGTTTCTGTCCAGGAACTTTTGCCATGTTCTGTCTCTAGGTTCTGTCTCTAGGTTCTGTGCCTAGGTTCTTCATCTAAATTCTGTCAATAGGGCAACTTTTAATAGCAACTGAATCTACATTCTTCTTCCTTCACTTCCAGGTGAAAAAGAAAGATCCTTCAATTAGATCCTGAGATGAATACTGATTCTGAAAACTGTTTTTTTTTATTTATTTATTTACTTATATTTTGGGGGGGAGGGGAGGACTTAATAAGCTGATTTTCAAAGTAAAGGGCCATGACAAAACACATTATTGAATAAAGTTAAGGTAGGAGTTGCTGTAAGAGGAACAGAATGAAGAGGCCCCAAACAGACCTACATGTATGGACACTTGCTACACAACAGAGGTGGCCTGCAAATCAGTAAGAAGAGAACAAACTTGTTCATGAATGGTGCTGGTAAAATAAGCATCTATGTTGGAAAATTAAAAATTGCACACCTATCTCACATCATACACAATAGTCAATTCCAGGTGAAATTGACCTAAGTATAAAAAGAAAAACTATAAAATGTTTACAAGATACTAACAGGAAAGCATAGTCAAAACCTTGGAACAGGAAAGAATTTCTTAATCAAGAAACAAAAAGCACTAATCATAATAGAAATGATTCATAAGTCTGCTTACTTAGGAATTAAAATGTTCTGTTCATCAAAACATACTTGCTATAGATCAAGGACTGGTTTCCAAACCACACGAATTCTCACAAATAAACAACATAAAGACATCTAACCGAGAAAGAAATGAACAAGATACTTGAACAGGAACTTCACAAAAAATGAAAATCAGCCCAGCTGGCGTGGCTCAGAGGTTGAGTGTCAACATAGGAACTGAGAGTTCACTGGTTCAATTCCCAGTCAGGGCACAAGCCCAGGTTTCGGGCTCCATCCCCAGCGTGGGGAAGCCAATCAGTGATTCTCTCTCATCATTGATGTTCCTATCTCTCTCTCCTGCCTTCCTCTCTGAAATCAATAATGTATATTTAAAGATTAAATCAAAAGTGCTCCCCTCATTAGTAATCAGGGAAAAACAAATTAAAATTGATGCCACCATTACATACCAGATGTAAAATGTTACAAGATGAGCATATCAAGTGTGAGAGTGGGAGTATGAACTGAATCAACTGCTCTGGAAAATGGTTTGGCTTTATCTGGAAACTAGTGTCCTGGTGCATGGATTCGGGAACACTGAAAGGAAATTAATTAGAAGGTGGCTGGCAGGGTGGGACTGGGTGAGATAGGCTGGACACACCCTGGAGCCAACCTCCCGTGGTCCTTCCCCTTCATCTGTGGAGTGAGCAGGGTCCCTCTGGCAGGTGGGATCTCTTGGCCTGGCCTGCGGGGATCGGGCCGAAACCGGCTCTCCAACATCCCCCAAGGAGCCCGGATGTGCAACAGGGCACTGTGCAAAGTTGCTATCATACAGTGTGTGGAACACAACACAAGTGTGCAGTAAAGCAGATTCGGGGCTGACAGTGCCCCAGCAACAACATAACCCATGGCCAAAGGTGGAATCGGACAGCCCTGTGAGGAATCAGGCTTCTTCCTCTATGGATTTGGGGTACATCACCCGAGAACCACCACTGCCAAATCACTGCAGCTTGGCAGCTCCTGCACTAAGTGTCTGCCCCCTGCTGGTCAGTGCACATCATAGCGACAGGTCAGACAGCAAGAGGGCCCCTTAGCATATTAGCCTTTTATCTGTAGAAAGATCCACATACCTGTAGTCCACCCCTAATGTATAGAGAAAGTGCAGAAATATTCAAAACCATATTATTTAATAGAATAATCCCAAATTGGAAAGTTTAAATGTTCATCAACAGCAGAACAGATCAAGTCTTGGACAAATTAGCCATCACCCTCTGCAATAAAAATAAGTAAATAATAATATCTAATACTTATAGAGAACTTACTATATGCTAAATATAAATTTTAATATATACGGGAAAAACCAAGATGGCGGCATAGGTAAACACCAGAAATTGCTGCCTCCCACAACAAATTCAAAAATACATGTGCCTGGCT
>NW_006383013.1:3545512-3548122 GCF_000327345.1 Myotis davidii | reverse complement strand
ATATAAAAATAAATGGAGGTGTATCGGGGGTTGAGAAAAATGAAAGACAGACATAAAACATATCAAAGGCTGGGCCTGGGTGGGCTTCTGTCCTCTTCTGGCAAAGAGGCAGAAAGACCAAGTCCCAAGACAGCGTGTATTTAATAGTATTAATAATAAATATATATATATCTTTAAAATAGTAAAAATAAAAATAAATGGAGGTGTATAGGGGGTTGAGAAAAATGAAAGACAGACATAAAACAGATCAAAGGCTGGGCCTGGGTGGGCTTCTGTCCTCTTCTGGCAAAGAGGCAGAAAGACCAAGTCCCAAGACAGCGTGTTTATTTAATAGTCCCAATCCCCCAAAATATCAGGAGGTTTCACCAAAACTCAAGATAAGGGAGGTATTCCAGGTTCTTGACTGAATTTACATAATAAAAACCCATTCAGCACACCTGGGCTTTGAAGAGTTGAGCTGAAGGCATTCTCACCTTTTGGCCAGAAATGCTTCCAAGGTAAAGCTTAGGAGCCCTTGGGGCACTAGGGTATGGCCACCGCGGCTGCCACGCGGGCGGACAGACAGACTGCGGGAACCGGGAGGCGCGTGGGCTGCGGATTGAAAGTTCTTGATCCCCTCCAGGAAAGCCTGCGGGGATGGTGCCTCCGCATTCTGGAAGGTCTCCTGGACTCTGCTGTACAGGATGAAGCATCTCGACTCCAGCCTGATGAACCCGAAGTGGTTCTCATCAAACAGGATGAAGACTGCAGGGAAGCGCTTGGGGTAGGCTGAGCCATATAAGTTTACAGTGTCCATGGCATAGAAACACATCCTGCAGGTTCGGGGGTAGTTCTGGTCACGTGAGCGCACGCCCACAGGCAGAACAAACGGGATGGGTGGCTCCTCCAAAGCTGCAGCGCAGGACTCCCCGACGCTGGGCTGGGCAGGGCTCTGCCAGCCATGGCCCTCGCTTTCCTCAGTCCTGTCTTCTTGCTGCTGCTGCTGCTCCTGGTGAATCTCCTGGACGATGCGGGAGAGCTCGTTGAAGTTTCGGAAGACCTCGCCATCTGGCACCTGGATGCGGAGCATGAGGTGGATCTCTAACGTCTCCTGCCAGGCAGCGGTGCTGAGATCTCCTGTGATCTTCGTGACCATGGCATACTTCCCATGGAAGCTGAGCATGGCAATCTGTAGGCCATTGGTATCGCAGTTGCCTTGGAAGAGGCCTGGCCTGATGAGGTCATCCCGGTGGCTCGGTGGGAGGTAGAGGCGGCGGTAGGTCAGGCAGTAAGGCTGAGGTCTGTCCTCCTGCGCCAGCGCCAGCCGTCTCTCTTCCCTATGCCACCATGGTATACGCTCTCGGATACAACCAAACATGATGTAGTGGTGCATCGGGTGGCACTTGATGGAGATCCTGTCCTTCAGAATCTGCATGTGGCAGCTGTGGGGCCTGCTGTGGCCTTCCAGGCACACCACCATGGCTGATTTACTCTCCGTCAGGCGAATTCTAAACGAGGGCTTGAATTGCATTGGGCCATCCACATGGGGGTTCTGGTAAGGCTCGTTTATCCAACCAGTAATGCATAATAAGCCATCCACCACTACATTCAGCAGTCTTCCATAGAGCTCATTACTTAGCTGCCACAATCCCAAAATGTTTCTGTAGGGGTGGAGCAGCTTCGCATAGACTTCTCGATAAGGCATACCTATCGTCTCCAGGTTCTGCAAGTTTTCACAAACGCCATACTCCTCCCAGCAGCGCCTTCTCCAGATGCTGTCGATGTGCAGGATGTGGTAGAATTTGGTGCAGGCCTGGGCCAAGCTGGGCAGGTCGGTGCCGGGGAGCGAGGCGAACACATGCTGTCGATGTGCAGGATGTGGGGGAAGTTGTTGCAGGCCAGGGCCAGGCTGGGCAGATCGGTGCCGGGGAGCGAGGCGAAGATCTCCACCAGAATCTCCACCGGCAGGTCCTGCAGCGAGCAGCGCCGGGCTGGCAGGGGGCTCGCGATTCCTCCACTCCGCGCACAGCACCCCGCTGCCGTGTCCGGCTCCACGGGGCTGGGGCCGGGGCCCGGGCCGGGGCGGGCTTGCTGTCGGCCGCTGCCATCTCATCTGCGCCCTGACGCTGCTGAAGACACCGGCATCCCAGCGAAGAGCTCACGCCGCAGAGGCAAGCGCACTCCTCCATGCCTCGCGGGGTAACAGCCACCAGAGCGTGGGCCATGAGGTAGGGCTTTAAGCTGGCAAGGTCTCGCCTAGGGAGTCCAGCCACGCCCCCCAGGGGCTAGCCACGCCCCCCCAACAGGAGCCAATTGTAGGACTTTAGCAACACCTCCCAAAGAAAACCATACCCATTAACAATAGACTTCCTTTCCCAGTTCTCCCTCCCTGTCCTCCCACCCTAGCCCTAGCCCCAGGCAGACACTAATCTGCGTTCTGTATGGATATGCCTCCAGGGAAATGCCTAGATTTCACATAAATGCAGTCATAATATCTGGTCTTTTGTGACTGGCTTCTTTCACTTAGCATGACATTTTAAACTTTTATGTATGCTACATTCTAGTGCAGTGATGGCGAACCTATGACATGCATGTCAGGGGTGACAGGCGAACTCATTTTTTTGATTGACT